>NC_069783.1:128533005-128621050 GCF_027406575.1 Nycticebus coucang
TAGCAGCCCCTTCTGAGTGGTTTTTCAAGTATTAGATGATTAGGAGTAATTTTTAAAGAGGTATATAGTTTGCTAAAGACTTAACTTCATCTAAACTCTCAATTTATAAGATAAAAATAAATTTAGGTTTGTATACATTTTTATAAAGCTGAGAGATTTTATCACATCATTCTAAGCAATGTCATTTAACTTAATATATGAAATTTACAGGACACAAAATTTTATCAAAATCAGTGAAAGAGGAAGAAGAACCTAAAGGAAGTGAAAATAACCAGCCACAGGTATCAACAAATTTAAATTTAAGTTCCTGGTTTAATGTTGTTTTCTTTACATGAATGATGTGACGTAGTCCAAGGGACATTTCCTACTGGAATGGCATTTTAGAATTCATATGCAGTTAGCTAATATTTAATTTTAAACAGTTTTTTTAACTAGTTATAAAACTTAAACCTTCCTAAAGTAAAGAGTGACTTACAGCTAATCTTTGTCCTTGGAATCCAGGCAGACGATTTTGGTGTTTTTCTGGCTCTTCAGTTTTGTAACCTTACATGATAAGGACGGTAATGCCAAGTACAGAATCATATTACTAAGCAAGAGAAATTACGAGCAATTTCATCATGATGACCACTGAGTTGGACTCATGTTCAAAGAGTCATCATTCCCAATGTACCAAACCGTAATGTAGTTTTTATACTGCACATCAGTCGTGCCAGGTAGAGTGTTTCTTCCACCTTGTGGCCTCTAACTCAGTTCAGTGTGTGTGCTGAGAGAGGGAATTAGGTCATTAGACTGTGCCTATGTAGGAAATCCGACCTTGAAGAAAGGGACTTTGATGTGAGGGTACAGCAGCAAGTTGTAACTGACATAGCTTCAGGAAATTATTAAACGGTACCAAGGTTCCTTCACTCACTGTCTTATGAGGACATTAGAAAATATTAAATGTGGGCTTAAGCCGACAGTCTGTTTCAGAAAATAGCACTGTCATATTGTGCTATATCATTTAAATTCACATTTGAGAATTGGCTTTTCTTTCTGATTGCTACTGATTTTGTCTTGTGATAATGTAAAATTTCCCAGGTTTCAGTTATCAATTTTTAAACACAGAACGGAAATAAGCACGTCAATAGTGCATGTGTTGTACTCATGCTACCTGAAGAAAGACTCAGGTATACCCACTCTAGGTATAAATCAGATAGTGATTTATTACACCCGCGCAGGCCTGTTTTTGTCCAAAGGGCAAACGGCCCCAAGGCGAGGATCAAGCTGATTTTTATACCATTTTTGTGCTATGTGGCAAGCCAAGCAAAAACAGAAGCCAAACGGCAGGTGGTTAGCTCAGGGGCGGGGTTACAGAGTTGGCTCAGGGGGGCAACAGCATGTCGGTTTTCACAAGGGTGGGGTTACAGTGAGTCAGGGGTTTGGCACTGGTTACAGTGAGTCACGGGGTTACATTCTGGCAGCTGGCATGGGGATAAACTTGGATTGGGAAATTTTACTTGAGTAAGCTTTCCATCAATGTTTAGCCATTGCTAGGGGGTTGTGGTAAGTTGCACCATTGTTTTACCTGTGTCTAGGAATCTTTGGGCACTAAGGGAACTTCCTGTTCTATTCTGAAACCTGTTTTGGGAATTAACCCAAGAGGGGGTTTAGATGTGCCGGGAACTCAGGATGAGACAGGGGCCTTTAGGGGTTCTTTGAATGGGTACTACACATGTTTGCATATGGAAACATGTCTCCTGACTAGGAATGAATGAGGACTGATAGAATGTATCTGTACTTTCAGAACTTCCTTGCGTTCAAAAGTATAAGCAACTGTGCATCAAACAAGGCAAAGTGGAATGGGGAAGTAAATAAAAACACCTGAGAAATGAGTTGAAACAGAGTTCTTGTTAAAACTGTGAATAATACAAAATTTCTGCTTGTCCTTTAGTTGAGTTAGTGTAAGGAAGGAGCAAAGTTCTGAAAATTCACCATCTAATGTAACAAATAGTATACCAGACTGTGAGGGGTAAGATGTACCTGGAGTGTCCACTCTTTAGTGTTTGAGGCATTTTCTCAATAAAAAGGCCTCAGTCACAAAAATAAGTCCCATCTCATGCCTACTTTGTGTTCCTGAAGTATAATCTCTACTCACCTCCTAAAGTTCATTTAAATGAAAGAAAAAGGTATACTGTAAAAATGCTAACAATGCACACGGACACTCGGCATGCATTTGACACAGGTGAGTAGAAATGTGAAGATAATACAAACACAAAAACAAGCAAGGAAGTCAGAAGTTATTGTCGAAATGAAGGGACACTGAGAGTTTTTTTTTTTATGAAGTTCTTATTTTTATATCATAATTTTTTTATTGAATCATAACTGTACATTACTCCTTTTATGGGGTACAAGGTGCTGATTTTAGACATAATTTGGAATGGTTACATCAAACTGGTTAACATAGGGTTCACCTTACTTAATTATTTGTTGTGTTAAGATATTTATACTGTACTCTTAAAAGATTTGACATGTACCCTTGTGATATGCACTATAGGTGATGTCCCACTGTTTACCTTCTCTTCACACAGCTTCCCCCTTTCCCTATTCTCCCCCTGTCTTCCCTCTTTCATTCTGGGCTATAGTTGTGATTCATCATTCATATAAAAGTATGGGGGATTATATATTTGTTTCATAACAGTACTGAGTATAGTTTTTCTTCCATTCTTGAGATATGTTACTAAGAAAAATATGTTCAAACTCCATCATGTGAACATAAAAGGGGCAAAGTCTCCATCTTTTTATGGCTGCACAACATTCCATGGTATACATATACCACAATTTGTTACTTCATTCAGGGGCTATGGGCACTTGCGCTTCTTTCATGACTGGGCAATCATGAACTGGGCTGTAATAAACATTCTGGTGCAAATATGTTTGTTGTAAAATGATGATTGGTCATCTGGATTTATTCCTAGCAGAGGCATAGCAGGATCAAATGGTAGGTCTACTTTTAATATCCTAAGTGTTCTCCAAACCTCTTTCTAAAAGGGACATATTAGACTGCATTCCCACCAGCAGTGCAGAAATGTTCCCTTCTGTCCACATCCACACCAAAATCTGTAGTTTTGTGATTTTGTGATGTGGGCTACTCTTCCTGGAGTTAGATGATGTCTCAAAGTGGTTTTGATTTGTATTTCTCTGATGATTAAAGATGATGAGCAGTTTTTCATGTGTCTGTAGGCCATGCGCCTATTTTCTTCAGAGAAGCTTCTGTTCAATTCTCTTGCCTAAAATGAAATGTGATCAATAGTTCTTACCTTACTAATTAATTTGGGTTTTCTGTTTAATCTAATTATCAAATCGTTGTTGGAAACATAACCTGAAAAAATCTTCTCCCATTCTGAGGACCGTGTGCTTGCTTTACTTACTTTGTTCTTTGCTGTGCAGATGTTTTTTCGTTTTATCAGATCCCTGTAATATATTTTTGGTGTTACTTCAATTGCCTGGGCACTGGGGTCCTCCTCATAGCATATTCTTCCAGGCCAATTTTTTCAAGTGTTTTCCCTGTCGCCGCTAATAGTATTTTTATATTTTTTTGTCTTAAGTTTAAACCGTTTATCCAATGAGAATCAATTTTTGTTAATGGTGAAAGATGAGGGTCCTGTTTCAGTCTTCTACAAGTCGCCAGCCAATTCACCCAGTACCATTTGTTGAATAGGGAATGTTTTCCCTATTTATGTTTTTGATACGCTTATCAAAGATCAAATGATAGTAAGTGCCCGGCTTAATCTCTTGGTTCTCTATTCTGTTCTATACATTTACCTTGGTATTTTTGTGCCACTATCATGCTGTTTTGATCACTATAGATTTATAGTATAGACTGAAGTCTGGTAGGCTGATTGCTACTGCTTTGTCTTTATTTCTGAGTAATGTCTTGGCTATTCAGGGTTGCCTGCATTATAGATGACCATCCCTTCACCCTGAGTCTATATTTATCTCTTAAGGTAAATTGAGATTCTTATATGCAGCAGATATATGACTTAAATTTGTATATCCAGTCAGCAAAACTGTGCCTCTTTAGAGGACAATTTTAGCCATTCACATTAATTGAGAATATTGATAAGCCTGGTAGTATTTTGGGTATCAATTTTTTTAAAGTCCAGTAGGCATTTTTAATCCTTTTGCAACAGTGGAAGTTGGATTTTGATCAAAAGTTTCTGAGTGAGTTGACTTTGCTGGTAGAGGATTGTGCTGGTCACTATAGAGGATAGGATTGAGAATATCCTGGAGAGGTGGTTTCTTTATGGAAAATTTCTTCAACATGTGAATGTCATTAAAGTATTTAACTTCTCCATCATAAATGAACCTCAGTTTAGCTGGATACAGGATCCTGGGTTGAAAGTTATTTTGTGTTAGGAGGTTAAAGGTTGATGACCATCCTCTTCTAGCTTGAAAAGTTTCAGTAGAGAGATCTGAAGTCATTTGAATATTTTCCCCCTTGTAGGTTATGGCTGTCTTACATCTGGCTGCTTGCAGAATTTTCTCCTTCATGTTAATTTTGGCAAAGTTAATTATTATGTGTCTGGGTGATGCTATATTTGGATTGAGTCATGCTGGGGTTCTGAAACTGTCTTCTTTCTTCATTTCAGAATCTCTTGCCATGTTTGGTAAGTTCTCCTCGATTATCTCTTGCAGAAGAGCATCTTGGGGCTTTCAAAGCAACCTCATCCCCTTCAGGAATTCCTATAATGCAAATGTTAGTTTGCTTTGAAGTGTCCCAGACCTCTCTGAGAGAATGATCCATTTTTGCTCTCCCTTTCTCTTCCACGTTGAGCATTTGGAAGCATTCAAAAGCTTTGTCTTCATTGTCAGAAATCCTTTCTTCTGCCTGCTCCATTCTGTTACTGAGGGATTCTACTGTATTTCTCAGATCTTTGAGGGCTTCAAATTCTTGCCTCAATGTGTCAAAACTTTGTTGATTTGTCTTTTAATTAATTGAATTCTTGAGACAACTCAATTCTCACAGAATTTGCATTTTGTCCTGGCTTTATTGCTCTATGGGCCAGGCATTATTTGAGTTCACAGAAACTATGGCTCAGTCCCACCCTGTGTTGTTGCTGCTGCACCTATACTCATGTAGCTGGCATCTCTGACTACACTGCACTCTATGTTGGGGCGGGTTCACGTAGAGCTCATAAATGACTCTCAGTTTCAGCCCTTCCATGGGCTGATGCTGTTGCCCTGCCTGCTTTCGTCCCGGCTAAGCTCCTGGGGAATACTTGCATCTTGGGCTCACAAATGTAGCATTTCTGACTCAGTTCTGCCCTAGGAGTGTGCCGTCTCTGCATGCACGTGGATTCTATTCTCTGTTCCTGCCATGCCACTCCAAGGCAGGTATCACCTCGGGCATATCCTTTGCTCAGGGGGCCTGTGTGTCCATCCCACATCTGTTTCACCCATGGCCGCCACCAGAGCAGAGGCCCAGCTGCCTCTGCTTGCTAAGAGAGGTGGAAAATGTTTCTCCAAAACATTACCAGGGGCACGAGCCCTATTGATCCCACCACTGCAGCTGCTGGGCTGCCATGTGGAACGCCATATCTCTCTCTCTCCTGTATGGCTCCCATGATCCACAATCCCCAGTTTCCACCCATGCCTCCATTTCAGCACAGACTTGTAACAGCCCACACCCTGTCCACACCTCTCGAGAAAATGCCCAAGAATCTGGACTCCATGGGAGACAGGCTTCCAGACCACAGCATGAGAGTGGAGGGGAGTGCTGGAAGTTCAGAATTGCAGGTAGAGTCTATGTTCAGTTTTATGCCTGGAGGGAGAGTGCCATGGCACACTAGTGAGTCCTCTCTTGGGAAGGAGTTCTGGTTTATAGAGTGTCTCTCCCATGGGATAAAATAGGAAGAGCTATGAACTCTGCTTGCTTGCTTGTAGAAGGGATGCTTTGATATGTGCTCTTTAGTCTTCCCTCTTGGCTCAGCTCTAAACCATCAGCTTACTTGCTAAACTTATGTCCTTTAACTCTCCTTCTGGACGGGTGCCTCTGTGGAAATCTGGTTCCAATCAGCCATCTTGCCTCCTCCCCCACAGTGGATATTTTCAATCATTTCACCATTGTGGATATTAGGTTTTATTCATTTTCTGGGTGAATTTATTTTAGTGGTAGACCATTAAGCTGATCATGATGGAGGATGAGTCTGAGAATTTCCTGGATAGCTGGCTTAGTTATGGCAAATTTCTTCCACATGTGTATGCAGGTGAGGTATTTGATTCCTCCATCACAAATGAAACTCAGTTTAGCTGGATACAGGATCCTGGGCTGAAAGTTCTTTTCTTTTCAGAGATTGAAGGTGAATGACCATCCTCTTGTGGCTTGAAAATTTTCAACAGAGATATCTACAGTCATTCTAATATTCTTCCCCTTGTAGGTTATACTTTTGTTATGTCTGGCTGCTTGCAGAATTCTCTCCTTCATGTTTACTTGGGTATAGTTAATTACAACATGTCCAGAAGATGCTTTATTTGGATTGAGTTGTGCTGGTGTTCTGACACTATCTACTATCTGAATTTCTGTATCTTTTGTCATGCTTGGCAAATTATCCTCCGTTATATCTTGGAGTAGAGGATATAATTTGGAATTATCCTCTTCACCTTCAGGAATTCCCATTAGGTGAATGTTTGGTCTTCTGAAGTGGTCCCACAACCCTCTCACCAAGTGATCCATTTTTGCTCTCTACTTCTCTGCCTCTTTGAGTGTTTTAGAGCCTTCAAAAGCTTTCTATTCAACTTTGGAGATCCTTCCTTCTGCCTGCTTCACTGTATTACTGAGGGATTCTACTATATTTCTAAGTTCATTGAGGTCTTCATTTTTTGTCCTCCTTATGTCTAAATCATTGCATATTTTGTCTTTGAATTCATTGATTTCTTGAGACAACTTTTGAACTACTCCTTGTATTTCTAATTCCAACTTTCGTTCCATTCTATTAATCTTATTTGCCATCCGTATTGTGAATTCCTTTTCTGACATTTCAACCATTTGTTTATGAATGGCATATTCTATTGTGTCTTTTTTGTCATTCCATGGGGTTGTTAATCTTCTCTGAGTATTCATATTACCAGAGTATTTCCACTGGTTCTGCCCAATGATTTTTTTTTTTTTTTTTGCAGTTTTTGCCCATGGCCAGTTTTGAACCTGCCACCTCCAGTACGTGGAGCCAGCATATACTGCATATACTTGTCCTTGAGCCACAGGCGCCACACCAGCCAATGGTTATTTTTCACATTTTGCCTGGAGAAGCTGCTAAAGTGAAAATGGTTTGAGGGATCCCTGAGTTGTAGTTCACCATCCCTTTATGAAAAAGTTGGAACTAGTGACTGTGGCTTTTTTCCCTACAGCTTTACAAAGGTCTCTTTCCATCGTGCATCCTGAGAGTCTGGGGACATGGTAGGTGTGATGGGGCTAGGTGGCTCTGTTTTGTATTCAGCCAGCCTTTATCCAGTCCTAGGGAATCAGTGGCTTTTGTCTGAAATCTTAGCTGGGGAGAGATAAAAGCAACTAAGACACCACACCCCCAAGCAGCAACAACTTGAAGAGGAGAATCAGTCTCTCCCATTTCAACCCTACCAGGGTTCAACCTTGGAGCATCCCCAGGTAGCCAGCCCAGGTCAGGAGTTCTAAACTAATTGTCCTGGGCAGCAGAATCGCTGTTCATGTGGGAGAGTTGAAAATGTCTCCAACAAGCAGACAGCAGGGGTCCACTGGCAGTTCAAATATGACTTGTTCTGGTACTCCATGGAGTCAGAAAGGCCTACCCAGCAAATGAGTTAGTGCAGGGAGGTTGGAACTCCTTCCCCATTTTTCACATCTGCCACGAGCAGTCAATGTTAATCCTGAGGGTCTGTTGCCGAGTTCCCTCCAATGAGCAAATGTGCCAGGGTTCTGCGCCTGCCAAATTCAAAGGGGAGTCAATGATTCCTTAACCAGGCCGTTGCATTCTGCCACCAGCACACAAAGGGAGCTGAATCCTGACACCCTTTGGTGCTCATTGGAAACTGGGTCATGTTTTCCCTGAGTCTGCTCCAAGCTGGGGGTTGACTCAGTGTGTGTTTTACTCCCTCAGAGAATGCAGCTCTCACCCAGCCACACTCCTCCTCTGGTACCGCTGTGGGGCGAGGTTGGGCTCCCTCTAGTGGTCCATAGAAGTGGTGAGATGGCTTCCCAAAATTTTACCATGGAGGGAGCAGGGTACCATCACTGCTGCTTTTCCACCACATAGGTCCCCAAGCCTCTGCCAGCCGCTACTATGTACTTGGTGGCACTGGGCCAGTCCTCCTCCCCTTGTATCGCTCCACTTCTTCTCATGTCACATTTTTAGTGCGCCTGTCCCATGGCCCATACAATGCCCAGCCCTAGCAAAGAATCACCAGAAACTCTGAGCTCTGCAGGGGTTAGACTTCCAGACTTCTAGGCCCGGGGAAAAGATGGACTGAGAGTTCAGAATAGCAGGGAAAATACTTGTCCAACTTTTATGCCAGACAAGAAAATGGCCATGCTCACAGCTTTACTGGGTTTGTTCTGACTATTATCACTCTTTCTTTGTGGGAGCTTATGCTGAAACTGTCTCCGTAGAGAAGTGGCAGGAAATGGGAACCCCAAAACCATTAATGTGAAAATAGATATCAGAACTATGGTTCAGTCTAGTGATGCAAAATTTGTAACTTGATAACAGCAAAGAAATGAAGTGTGCCTCATTCAAGCAAAAGGGCACACTGCTTCTGCTGCTATGGGCACTTATGATGAAGGAAAAACAGTACATGCTGAACATGTTTGTGAGGCATTAGATGAGTTCAGCAAATCTAAGAAGTATAAATCATGAAACCTGAATCAGAAAATGTGTATTTCTCCCCACCACCTAGAGACAGATCATCAAAAGCATATGTGTTTATGAAGCAAACAATAGAGCAAATTATGTAAACTAATCAGAATGAGGAAGGCCGGTAGAACTCTCACCTTCCAAAAAGAAACTACTAACTACAAGTTCCAAACGAGGTAGATGGTTCCCTTCCCACTGCTGCTTTTTCCTTTGTCAGTTGTCTGGTCCATTCTGATTTTCCAATTTTGTATGTTTCGTTAATCACATTTATTCACCATTTTACTCTTACCTCCTACAATGAACAGAAAACAGAACTGAGGGTCACCATCTTCATCATGATTTTTATGTTCATTAGTATAATGTGTAGAAAAGAAAATGTACAAGAAAGTGTGCAGAACACTTTAGGAGATTCTAAGAAATGTCTTCTCTGTTTTCATCCTTCACTTTTTATTTTATTTTTTTTGTAAATGATTTTTTTATTTTATTATTTTTTATTGTTTTTTAATTTTTGTTATTAATACTAAATCATAGCTGTGTACATTAGTGTGATCATGGGGCACCATACATTGGTTTTATGAACAGTTTGACACATTTTCATTAGACTGGTTAACATAGCCTTCCTGGCATTTTCTTTGTTATTGTGTTAAGACAATTACATTCTACATTTACTAAATTTCACAAGTACCCTTGTGAGATGCACCACGGGTGTAATCCCACCTATCACCCTCCCTCCGCCCATCTTCCCCCCTTCTTCCCCTGCCTCTCCCCATTCCCCATATTCTTAGGCTATAACTGGGATATAGCTTTCATATGAAAGCCAAAAATTAGTTTCATAGTAGGGCGAGTACATTGGATATTTTTTCTTCCATTCTTGAGATACTTTACTGAGAAGAACATGTTCCAGCTCCATCCACGTAAACATGAATGAGGTAAAGTCTCCATCTTTCTTTAAGGCTGCATAATATTCCATATTGTACATATACCACAGTTTATTACACCATTCATGCATCGATGGGCACTTAGGCTTTTTCCATGACTTAGCAATTGGAATTGGGCTGCAATAAACATTCTGGTACAAATATCCTTGTTATAATGTGATTTTTTGTCTTAAGGGTATAAACCTTATAAACCTAGTAGAGGAATTATAGGATTGAATAGCAGGTCTATTTTTAGATCTCTAAAGGTTCTCCAAACATCTTTCCTAAAGAAATGTATTAATTTGCATTCCAACCAGCAGTGCAGAAGTGTTGCCTTTTCTCCAAATCTACGCCAACATCTCTGGTCTTTGGATTGTGTGATAGGGGCTAATCTTACTGGAGTTAGATGGTATCCCAAGGTAGTTTTGATTTGCATTTCTCTGATGATTAAAGGTGATGAGCGTTTTTTCATATGTCTGTAGGCCATGCCCCTGTGTTCTTCAGAGAAGTTTCTCTTCAAGTCCGTTGCCCAGCCTGCGATGGGATCACTTGTTCTTCTCTTGCTTATACGTTTGAGTTCTCTGTGGATGCTGGTTATTAAACCTTTGTCGGAGACATAACCTGCAAATATCTTCTCCAATTCTGAGGGCTGTTTGCTTGCTTTACTTACTGTGTTCTTGGCTGTGCAGAGCTTTTTAGATTGATCAGGTCCCAGTAGTGTATTTTTGAAGCTGCTTCAATTGCCTGGGGTGTCCTCCTCATAAAGTACTCGCCCAGACCGATTTCTTAAAGAGTTTTCCCTGCACTCTCTTCTAGTATTTTTATCGTCTCATGTCTTAAGTTTAAACCTTTTATCTAGTGAGAGTCTATCTTAGTTAATAGTGAAAAGTGTGGGTCCAATTTCAGTCTTCTACAGGTTGCCAGCCAGTTCACCCAGCACCATTTGTTAAATAGGGAATCTTTTCCCCACTGGATGTTTTTAATTGGCTTGTCAAAGATTAAATAACGGTAAGTAGCTGGGTTCATCTCTTGGTTCTCTATTCTGTTCCAGACATCTACTTATGTGTTTTTGTGACAGTACCATGCTGTTTTGATCACTATCGATATATAGTATAGTCTGAGGTCTGGTAACGTAATTCCTCCTGCTTTGTTTTTATTTCTGAGTAATGTTTTGGCTATTCGAGGGTTTTTTTGATTCCATATAAAACTAAGTATTATTTTTTCAAGATATTTAAAGTATGACAGTGGGGCTTTAATAGGGATTGCATTAAAATTGTATATTGCTTTGGGTAGTATGGACATTTTAACAATGTTGATTCTTCCCAACCATGACCATGGTATGTTTTTCCATTTGTTAATGTTTTCAGCTGTTTCTTTTCTTAGAGTTTCATAGTTGTCTTTATAGATATCTTTCTCGTCTTTTGTTAGATATACTCCCAAATATTTCATGTTCTTTGGCACTGCTGTGAATGGAATAGAGTCATTAACTGTTTTTTCAGCTTGACTTTTGTTGGTATGTATAAAGGCTAATGATTTATGAGTGTTATTTTTGTAACCTGAGATGCTGCTGTATTCCTTGATCACTTCTGAGAGTTTTGTAGTAGAATCCCTGGTGTTTTTCATATATACAATCATATCGTCTGTGAAAAGTGTAAGTTTGATCTCTTCTGACCCTATATGGATACCCTTGATCACCTTTTCTTCCGTAATTGTGATGGCTAAAACTTCCATCACAATGTTAAAGAGCAGTGGAGACAATGGGCAGCCTTCTCTAGTTCCTGATCTGAGTGGAAATGATTTCAGTTTAACTCCATTCAATATGATATGGGCTGTGGGTTTGCTGTATATGGCCCCTATCAATTTAAGAAATGTCCCTTCTATACCAGTTTTTTTAAGTGTTCTGATCATGAAACGATGCTGGATATTGTCAAAAGCTTTTTTCAGCATCAATTAAGAGAATCATGTGGCCTTTGTTTTTTATTTTGTTCATACAATGAATTATATTTATAGATTTATGTATGTTAAACCAGCCTTGAGACCCTGGGATAAAACCGACTTGGTCATGATGTATAATTTGTTTGATATGTTGCCGGATTCTCTTTGTTAGGATCTTGTTGAATATTTTTGCATCTATATTCATTAGTGATATTGGTGAATAATTTTCTTTTCTTGTTAGGTCTTTTCCTGGTTTGGGGATCAGGGTGATGTTTGCTTCGTAGAACTTGTTGGGTAGTCTTCCTTCTTTTTCTACGTTTTGGAACAGGTTGAGTAACATAGGTACTAGTTCCTCTTCAAAGTTTTGGTAGAATTCTGACGTGAAGCCATCTGGTCCCTGGCTTTTCTTTTTAGGGCGATCTCGTATGGTTGATGCTATTTCAGAACTTGATATTGGCATGTTCAACAGTTCCACTTGATTCTGGCTAACTCTTGGAAGATGAAGTGCTTCCAAGTATTGGTCAATTTCCTTCAGATTTTCATATTTCTGAGAATAAAGTTTCTTGTAATATTCTTTAAAATCTTTTGAATTTCCGAGGAGTCTGTTGTTATTTCGTCTTTGTTGTTTCTGATTGATGAAATTAGAGATTTTACTCTTTTTTTGCTGGTGAGGTTAGCCAAATGTTTATCTATTTTATTGACATTTTCAAAAAACAACTTTTTGATTTATTGATCTGTTATATAATTCTTTTTTTTTTCAATTTCATTTAATTCTGCTCTAATTTTGGTTATTTCTTTTCTTCTACTGGGTTTGGGTTGGAATGTTCTTCCTTTTCCAGTTGCTTGAGATGTCTCATTATGCTGTTAACTTCCTCTCTTTCCGTTCTCTTGAGGAAGGCTTGCAGTGCTATAAATTTCCGTCTTAGGACTGCCTTTGCGGTATCCCAGAGGTTCTTACAGTTTGTGTCTTCATTGTTGTTTTGTTCCAAAAATTTGGCAATTTCCTTCTTAATCTCATCTCTGACCCAGGTATCATTCAGCATAAGGTTATTTAACTTCCATTTTTTTATATGAGTGTGCAGATTCCTGTTGTTACTGAGTTCAACTTTTATGCCACGGTGGTCCGATATGATGCAAGGAATAAGTTATATTCCTTTAAATTTACTTAGTTTAGACTTGTGACCTAAGCTGTGATCAATTTTGGAGTATGTTCCATTGGCTAATGAAAAGTATGTGTATTCAGTTTTGTTGGGATGAAATGTTGTCTAGATGTCTGCTAAATCCAAATGTAGGATGGCTGGGTTTAAATCTAAAATTTCTTTGCTCAGCTTCTTAATGGCGGATCTATCCAGCACTGCCAAAGGAGTGTTGAAATCTCCGACTATTATGGAGCTGGAGGAAATCAAGTTGCTCATGTCTTTTAGAGTTTCTCTTATAAATTGAGGAGCATTCTGGTTGTGTGCATAAATATTCATAATTGGAATCTCATCATATTGAGCATTACCCTTAACAAATATGTAGTGACCATTTTTATCTTTCTTTACTTTTGTTGGTTTAAAGCCTATTGTGTCAGCAAATAGAATTGCAACACCTGCTTTTTTCTCATTACCATTTGCCTGAAATATGGATGACCATCCTTTCACCCTGACTCTATATTTATCTTTTAAGGTAAGATGTTACACTTATATGCAGCAAATATCTGGCCTGAGTTTTTGTATACGGTCAGCTATACTGTGCCTCTTTAGAGGACACTTTAAGTCATTCACATTAATGGAGAATATTGATATGTCTGGTAAAATTTTGGGTATCAAGTTTTTTGAAAGTCCAGTGGACAATTTTAGTCCTTTCTCCACTGTGGAAGTTGGAGTTTGATCAAAGTTTCTGAGTGAGTTCTTTTTTTGGTAGAGGATTGGGGTGTCACTATGGAGGATAGTTCTGAGAATATCCTGGAGTACTGGTTTGGTCATGGCAAATTTCTTCAACATATGAATGCCATAAAGGATTTAATTTCTCCATCATAAATGAAACTCAGTTTATATGGATACAGGATCCGGGGTTGAAAATTATTTTGCTTTAGGAAATTAAAGGTCGAGGACAACCCTTTTCTGGCTTTAAAAGTTTCAGCAGAGACATCCTCCGTCATTCTAATATTCTTCCCTTTGTAGGTAATAGATTTCTTGCATCTAGCTGCTTTCATTATTTTCGCCTTCATATTGACACTAGTGAAGTTAATTATGACATGCCTGGGGGATATCTTGTTTGGATTGAGTTGTGCTGGGGTTCTGAAACTGTCTGCTATCTGGATTTCAGAATATCTTGACATATCTTGAAAATTCTCTTTCATAATTTCATGGAGAAGGGCCTCTGTGCCTTGCAAGACCTCTTCATCACTTTCAGTGATTCCAATGAGGCGGATTTTAGCCTTCTTCAAATTATCCCAGAGCTCTCTGAGAGAATGATACATTTTTGCTCTCCATTTCTCGTCTTCTTTGAGAGTTTGGGAGTGTTCAAACAGCTTGTCTTCAATGTCAGAAATCCTTTCTTCTGCCTGCTCCACTCTGTGACTGAGAGATTCTACTGTATTTTTCAGATCTTTGAGGGCTGCAAATGCTTGCTTCAGTGCATGTAAATCTTTGGTGGTTTTGTCTTTAAATTCATTAAATTCTTGAGACAATGTTTTAATTTCTCCTCAAATTTCTAATTCTGACTTTTGAATTGCTCTTCGAATTTCTAATTCCAGATTTTCCTCCATTCAATTAATCTTGTTTGCAATCCAAATTCTGAATTTGATTTCTGACATCTCAGCCAGCTGTTTATCAATGGGATCTTCAGCTACATCTGCCATATCTGTCCTTTGGGAGTTGTTGATCTATTCTGGTTATTCATGTTACCAGAATTTTTCCTCCAATTGTGCCCCATGATTACTTTACACCATTTGATTTTTCCTCTGGAGCCTTGTCGAGGACCCGTGCAGTGCTACAGCCTGAGATGTTGGGGATCTATTTGATGTGGTGGGGCTAAGTGGTTCTGTCTTGTTTTCAGCTGGTCTCTGTTCACCCCTAGTGAAACAGTTACTCTGGGTTGAAGTATCAGCTGTGGAGTATTACCAGCAATTAAGTCACCCTGCCCTCCACAGGCAAGAATTGGAAAAGAAAATCAAACTTTCTTACAACCACACACCCAGGGCACCATTTGAATAGTCCTCAGGCAATTGGCTCAGTTCAAAAGGTCCAAATCAATTGTGTCAGTCAGCACCTGCCTCACGTGGGAGAGTTTAAAAGGTCTCTGGCAACTGGAACGCAGGGGTCTGGTGACAACTCAAATATGACTTTCTCTGGTGCTCCGTGAATTCTGGAGGACCCACCCAGCAAACAGATTAGTCTGGGAAGTTTGATACCTTCTTCCCCATCTTGAAGTTCTGTCACACCCAGTCACTGCTAGCCCCGCAGGGCTTTGACCCAGTCAGTTGTCTCCAGTGAGCAGATACTCCAGAGGTTTGCACCTACCTACATCACAAGGAAGTCTGTGTCTGCTCAGCCAGGCCGCTGCTCTCTGCCTCTATCCATTAGGGGGTGGTGAGACCTGTCAAACTTGGGCGCTTGATGGAGGCTGGGGGGTGTTCACTTTGTTCCAGCTGCGCCCTAGATTAATGTTACTGGCCTAACAGAAAAACCTTGTTGGAGTTTGTTTCTGTCCCAGCTAAATTCCTCTGCAGAGGAGGGGCTGATTTGAATTCCCAGAACCTGTGCCTCAGGCCCTGTCTGTACTCTTGCAGGTTTTTATTCGCAGCACCGTCAGCTGTCAGCTCTAGCCTCCTGTCCTCCTTTGTCTATAGGCTGATGATCCCCTGAGGGCCGGGTGCGTCTTATGCTCAGTAGAGTGGTCCTCTTGGTTAGCCCGCTCTGGGAGTTTCCTTGTTCTGCGCGTGCTTTTTCTAGTCCTCGTGTTCCACCCAGGCCAGTACCGCCTCAGGCAAACCCTTTACTCATGGGGCCTGTGTTTCAGTCCCAAATCTGTTCTGTGGTGGTTGCCATCTGAGAAGAAGCCTGGCCTCCTTTGGTTGCCCAGGGAGACAGGGGGAGTTGCTTTGGGAAATCTGGGGGTTTGCCTTTTTGTTGCTAAAGATGACTGCTGCTCTGTGCCTCGGGGCACTGCCGCTGCGGCATGATTCCCTCTCAGCTGACCATCGTATCCTCACTCACATGCCACAGAATCAGCTCTGACCAGCTGCAGTTCAGGTCCTGTCCACACCCCTTGAGAAATCACACAAGACTCTGGACTCCTGGGGGACAGGCCTCCAGACCTCAGAGTGAGAGTGGAGGGAAGTGCTGGGAGCTCAGAATTGCAGGTCGTAACACGAAACTCATTGAGACCAAATGATCACATAAACATATACAAAGGCTACCAGACACACGAGCCCGTAGATGCACAGACAGAGATAGATAGACATACAGACAACACCCACGACAACAGCAACAAAAAACAACTACAATAAAAATAGTGCTAAATGTAAAATAATTGAAAAAAAAGAAAAAAAGTGGTGTTCATAAAAAAGTTAAATAAATAAGAAAGGAGAAATTAAAATTAGAAAAAAAGGAAATAAAAATATGTCTAAAAATCATAAAAAAAGAATAATAGCTCCTCCAAGAAAATGGTGAGGAAAAAAGCAGAACAAAAAAAAAGAGAAAAAGAAAAAAAGGCACCAATCACAAAAATATTATTCTTGTACATATGTAGAAATATACATCTGTATGTATGATGTAGGGATCAATTTTCGTAGGAAAATATTTATAATGCAATATGCTTTCTGGACACCAGGAGGCGCTGTGAGTAGTTTCCAGGCTTATACCTGATTCACAGTTGATGCTGTTACCACGTAAGCACCCTACCTGGCCGATCGCCATTTTGGAGTTTTAGTCAAAGTTTGTCACCTAAGTATTGCGCAACCTCAGCTGCTCTGTTCCAGATGGCACTCCTGTCCGACCTCCCAACTCCTTGCAGCAGTCCATGCTTCACAAATCTTTCCACTCTGCTCCGACGTTCTTCTACAAACTGGTGACTGCAGACGGCTGTGGGGAAGGGTGTTGGCTGCTGGTGGCTCCCGTGGCTGCTGACAGGTCCCGTGGCTGGAGCGCTCAGGGACCTTATTCTCAGTTTTGTGGTTCAGAGTCTCCCTTTTGAATTGGGACTTTTGAGTCCAGCCACCTGCCAGTTTGCCATGCAGCCTGAACTGCCAGCCCCCTCCAACATTCCCCACCAGGGATGCTCTGGTCTATTTAATCACTCCTGTTGTTCTGGGGGAAGGCGTCTGCCATTTTGGATAGTTCAAAATGTCTGTTTCCCAGGCAGTATCCCTTCCCTTCAATTTTCCATTGGGTTGCCCAGCTCTCTGTGGTTTTGAGTGGCTCTCCTTTCGGATGCCATCCTTAGCTCAAGAGTACATTTTCGTAAGTTGGGTTTTGCCAGTAATTGCAAGCTGCTGTCCCCCGTAAGGGAGGGGCCTGCCAGCCAGCATGGCCAAGCAGGGAAAAATCTCTACAACAGTCTGTGGTTTTAAATTACCCCTCATATACAGCAATCTGCCAATTTGCTGAGTGTCTCCAGCTGTCCGTCCACACCAATAATCCACGCATGGGAAAGGTCCAGACCACTCTTCCTCTCACCTGATGACTTGGGAGAGGTCGGCTACACGTCCGTCCCATCTGCCATCATGCTCCGCCTCCATCCTTCCCTCTTTATTAAGGCTTTCCATACTTTCTTGAAGTTGTTTCCTAATTGGGAAGGAGTTGCACAGTGTATGTCCTGTTTACTTGCTTTTACTTAAACATAAACATAAGGCAAGTTGTTCTTATCAGAGGATATCTTTTTCTTCAACAATTTTTCCTATCAGTAAATATTTTATCACAAAACATTTTGATGTCTTCAGGGCCTTGTTTAGCTAAATGAAGCAGCATTGACATTTTTGAGCTCATACTCGACATGATGTACTCCCAAGTTGCCCATTATGCCAGTATCTAGTTTTACCACTGACATATTTCTAGAGTGAGAAATATTTTAAGGATGTAATGCCAGAAGTATGATATCCCATGTATTATATTTTTCACAATGTTGATCTGTGTTTGGTGGAGAATGCAAAGTAATGTTATGGAAGGTGAAGTAAGTTCCTTGTTGCTATATAACATGAGTTAATGTTTTGTCTTCGAATATGTTTCCTTTGGCTGCCTATGCTCAATTTACAGAATCAATAGCCATACACAAGTGGAAGGTAAGGTTCATCTCGAGAGCATATGTATAGCTGCAATGCTTTGGTTTTCAAGACATTCTTCTTTCTTTAAAGGTTAAAAAACTTTGATCTTAGAGTAGATAATTCAAATATTTTTGACAAAAATGATTAGGAAATGTTGATACCACTTATTTTAATTATAAAGTACTTTAAACTCAATGTTGATGTTAATTTTAACAGAATTTATCAGAGAATCTTACCAAGGAGGATCTTAGTGGTTCTTCTTGGACTGGCAATTCAAATGGATACAAGACAGTACCCAAACAAGTAAAGGGTAAGCACTACAACTTACGGGAAATGTCAGGTGAAATAATGTTTATTGAAGAACGTGAGCACCAAAAACCATCTTGGCTCTTAGATATGTATGGTAGAAAAAAGAAAAGATGAAGCAAAACAGTGATAAATTGTATGTCTTCTCAGGTGTCAGCAACAGATGATGAAATCGAGAGTATCACTTAAGGAACTGAATCTTTAGTCCCATCTCAGTATAGTGCGAGAGCTGAGCAAAGGCAAGAAATCAGGAAGAGGACAGCTTTACAAAAGGGGATGAAGAACTGGGAAAGCAGACAGTACAGAGAGTACATGGAGAGAAAAGGAGCAGATGGATGTAATGTCAGGGTGGGCCAATAAAATACTTCTTAAGTAAAAGGTAGATTAAAGTGTTAGGTGGGAAGAATGTAGTAAAATGAGCTTCCAGTGCCAAAATGAGTGAGACAAGTAGCACCAACATCCTTGTTCTCCCTGTGTTTCTCACTGTTTGGAAGCCATTAAGGGCTGAGGCCCCTGTTCATGCAGAGCTGTTTGATGGAGTATGGAGCTGTTACGTGTATGCAATTTCATGTCATATAAAGTGATGTTTCTTCATAGCATATGGTTCAATTTTATGGAAGTGGATAGAAGACAATGGGGTTATTCGTGGAGAGGTCAGGAAAGCTGTAGCCCAGTAACATTCCATTAGAAACATGGTGATTTTAAATGCCATTTCAGTGTGGAATATGTGACTGGGAGAAACTGGAGGCTGTATTCCAAGGGCTATTTTTAGGTAAAGAAATGTGGACTAATACTCTTTAAAGACCAGATATTCTCAAACATTAAGAAATCAATGGGGACCATGTTAAAGATGCACATCGTGATTGAGCAGGTTTGTGATTCTACAGTCGTAATGCATTCTCATTTGTTTCCAGTACTGTTGGTCCTCAGAACGCCCTAAATGACTAGGGCGTAGAGTTCTCTGTAGAGAAATGTGTAGGAGGCGCCATTGAAGAGCACTTCCAACCTAGAATCAAGGGAAAGCATTATTTTGTTCTTATTTCTGAGCATTTTTCTAGCTGGAGGATAACACTAAATGATAGAGAAATTGAAACACTAGATATATGATGTTTTGCTAAATAAAGAGGAAAGAGGTGGTGGAAATAATCTATCAAAAGAATGCAGATGGCAGATTGCAAGATTTTTTTTTTTTTTGGCAAACAAAGAGGGCTTGTGAGTGGGCATAGAGGGAAGAAGTTGAGCGAGGTAATTTCTCAGTTAGTGATGAGCAAACATGACAGAACTCAGTTCAGGTGGCTTCAGGAAATTTGCACACACAGAGAAGATTGGATTACTGCAGCTCCAGAGATTACTGGAAGGAGGAGGAAGTGCTGGATTGGGGCAGAACACAGGGAGGCATTTCTTTTCTCCAGAAGGATCAGGCATCTGAGATATATGTTGCATTGATACTAGTTAATCAGATCAGGTTACTTTGAACAAAGATGGCTGGCTTTTTTTGCAAATGTTATTATTGTTTTTTTTTTTTCTATAAAGTAATTGTTTCCTAATTCCCTTCATGTGAGGGAATTATTTTCTGTACATTGTGTGAAATTGTGCTTTACTTATGATACAATTTGTTTCAAAGCTCACTGTGCGCGATGCTGACATAAAACCTCCTACTCCAAAAAAAGGAGTACAAAGGATTAAAGTTAAACCAGCTGCAACAGGTAATTTTCTTTTGTTGTTGTCATTCTGCCTCCCATTGTTCTCTGATTTGGCATCCCTGTCCTTGTTAGGGAAATGACAGAGGTGAATTTGGTGACTCCACAACTTTCTAAGTGCTTCTTGGAATTCAAATCTTTACTTAGAGGAGCACTTCATGGTTAACATCTCAGTCATGTTTAACTTTAATTATTCTATCTTACTGATTTTACACTGATGATACAAAGGAAGTCAGATGATCCAATTAGTAGAGTATATTTGTGTGAGAGGGTATCCTTATTAGTAAAATAATTAATCACTCCTTTATGAATTTTTTTTTTAGTTTTTAATTTTTCATTTATTGAGAGACTTTTTTTTGATAGTACATATATATTTTGGTGAAATATATAAAGCAAGTCTGGCAGAATTGCAAGAGAAAGTTGCGAGTCTACAAACAAAGTGGGAAACTTTTTTAAATGAATTTTCTTTTTTTTATTTTTTTTGTTAAATCATATCTGTGTACATTAGTATGATCATGGGGCACCATACACTTGGTTCATAGACCGTTTGACACATTTTCGTCACACTAGTTAACATAGCTTTCCTGGCATTTTCTTAGTTATTTTCCATTATGAATATTTGGTAGACACAGTCTTAAAACCGTGATCCTGAAAGGTTAATAGTACAAAATAGTCCTTCCGTACTATTTACGGAATATTACACAGAAATAATGAACACCTGGAATTGTCTGTACATTATTTCCAAGGACTTTCAAAGTTTTGACAATGTATGAGTCTGGTGATAAATATTGCTGAGAATTAGTTTCTGGGTCATAAAATTGCACACAAATGGTATACATTGTATATAACATTCAGCAACTTCTTCATTTGCTCAATATTACATTTTATTGGATCTGCTGAGAATGACACTGGTATCCTTGTTTAGTTTAAGCTCTCCATGCCATTCCAACATATGTGTACCACACTGAACTGAACACTGAATGCAGATTACAAATGTAAATGCGATTGGGGATCCATAGGATCTTTTGTATACAGTAGGTTGTAAATATTAAAACTTACTATACTAAGCATTAAAATGGAAAAAATTATAATGCAAAACCTAGATTCTTTTATTTATTCCATAAAAATCTACATTACACTTGGGGCTGACACTTTGTGAATCATTTCTGGAACCATTCATATATTTCAGAAGTGCATTTATTTTGCAATATGGCCTGTAAGTCATCTTCTGTTTATTCATGTGTCCCTGGAATTTATCTTCCCTACAGTATTCACTGTGGTCCCTCTCCAGGGCCGTTAGGATGATTAAGCGGTCCTTGAATTGGTAATATTGTAGTACCTTAGGTATCACATGGGGCTTTCACAATCTGACTTTTTCTCAACTCTCCATTTTAGCCCATACCCTGTGTGCCTGCCTTTTCACTAGCATTACTGAAATACCTCTGGGAGTGCCCTCTGAGCCAATTCCTCTTTTTTGGACAAATGCACATCCTCTTTCAGGCTTCTCTTTCCTCCTGCTGCTTCCTGTCCTGCTCTCCCTTTCTCCTGGCCTCTCCATCTTTTCACCTTGCTCATCTCACCCTGTACTTGTCAGTTCAGACATGACCTCTAGAAAAGCCAATCTTGATGCATCTTATTCATTTTCCTTTAATCACAGTATAATTATCAAGTACAATAGATAAAAACTATGTGCCCAACAATGCTGTGGAATATTGTATCCTACAGCCTTTGGATCTGGGGAATAGAAATGGAAATAAATAACTTACAGTTCAGGTGGGGAAGGTGCAAAAGAGAAATCCATAAGTCCTGAGGATGAGAGTAGATTCAGTGAGAGAGTAGATTCCAGTTTGACCAGGGAAAGAGCTGTAATTAACAGAGTCTTCACATAGCAATCTGTGTCCAAAAATAAAGAAGGAAAGAAGAGAGAAGATTGAAAAAGAAGAGAAAAGAAAATTAAAAATTGAATGAAGGTTGTCAGCCTATTAGAGGGAAAGCATTTCACACGTAAGTCACAGGGCATACACTGATTATGGTATGAAAAGTAACAGTAACTTACAGAATAACATATGCAATGCTTTGCAGGTTTTATTAAGAAGGAGACAGGCGTACACAGGGATACTTGATATGTTTTCCTGGATTGAAAAATTTTTCTTTGTTTATGATGGCTATGTCATGTATGTTGGGTGGATGAATTTCTGCGTGAATCTGTGATCTTTGTGAGCCTTCTACACACTGATGCCTAGTAGTTTTCTGAGTGGTTTTTTAAGTGTTAGATAATTAGGAATATTTTTTAAAGAAGTATATAGTCTGCTAAAGACTTAACTTCATCTAAACACTCAATCTATAAAATAAAAAGAAATTTAGCTTTCTATCCATTTTTATAAAGCAGATAGCTTTTACCACATCATTCTAAGAAACTCATTATTAGATTAACTAGGAGTACTTTTTAAGGAAGTATATAGTCTGCCAAAGACTTCATCTAGAAATTTAATTTATAAAATAAAAAGAAATTTAGCTTTCTATCCATTTTTATAAAGGTAATAGCTTTTACCATCATTCCAAGCAACTCATTATTAGATTATTTAGGAGTATTTTTAAAACAAGTATATAGTCTGCTAAAGACTTAACTTCATCTAAACTCTCAATTTATAAAATCAACCTAAATGTAACTTTCTATCCACTTTTATAAAGCTGATACCTTTTATCACATCATTCTAATCAGCTCATTTAAATAAATATATGAAATTTACAGTATACAACTTTGTTACGTCAGAAGAAGAGGAAGAAGAGCCTGAAGGAGTTGAAAATGACCAGCCACAGGTATAAACAAATTGACACTTATGTTCCTGGTTTAATACTGCTTTTTTAAATGAATAATGTGGCATAGTCCCAGGGACATTTCCTACTGGAATAGCATTTTATAATTCATATGTTGTAAGCTAATATTTAAGTTGAGGAAGTTTTTTAACTAGTTATAAAGCTTAAACCTTCCTAAAGTGAAGAGTGACTTACAGCTAATCTTTGTCCTCGGATTCGAGGCAGAGAATTTCTGGTGTTTTCCTGCTTCTTTAGTTTTATAACCTTACATGATAAGGTCATGCCAAGTACAGAATCATATTACTAAGCAAGAGAAATTACAAGCAATTTCATCATGATGGCCACTGAGTTGGACTCATGTTCAAAGAGTCACCATGCCTAATGTCCCAAACTGTAGTGTAGTTTTGTACTGCCAGTCATTTGTGCCAGGTAGAGTGGTTCTTCCACCTTGTGGCCTCTAACTCGGTTCGGCCTGTGTGCTGAGAGAGGGAATGAGATCATTAGACTGTGCCTATGAAGGAAATCCGACCTTGCAGAAAGGGACATTGATGTGATTGTGTACAGCAGCAAGTTGTAACTCACATAGCTGTATGAAATTATTAAATGGTATCAAGGTTCCTTTACTCACTGTCCTAAGAGGACATTAGAATATCTTAGACATAGTCTTCAGCGGATAGTCCGTGTCAGAAAAATAGCACTGTCATATTCTGCTATATCATTTGAATTCACATTTGAGAATTGGCTTTTCTTTCTGATTGCTATTGATTTTATCTTGTGATAATGTAAAATTTTCCAGTTTTCAGTTATCAGTTTTTAAAAACAGAATGGAAATAACCATGTTAATCGAGCATGATTGCATATGGAAACATGACTCCTGATTAGGAATGAATGAGGACTGATGAAATGTATCTGTACATTCAGAACTTCCTTGTGTTCAAAAGTATGAGCAACTGGGCATCAAACAAGGCAAAGAGGAATGGGGAAGTAAATAAAAACACCTGAGAAATGAGTTGAAACAGAGTTCTGGTTAAATCTGTGAATGATACAAAATTCCTGCTTGTTCTGTAGTAGAGTTAGTGTAAGGACGGAGCAAAGTTCAGAAAAAGCACCATCTAATGTAACAAATAGTATACCAGACTGTGAGGGGAAAGATGCACCTGGATTTTCCACTCTTTAGTGTTTGAGGCATTTTCTCAACAAAATGCCTCAGTCACAAAAATATTTTCCATCTCATGCCTACTTTGTGTTCCTGAAGTATAATCTTCACTCACCTTCTAAAGTTTATTTAAATTAAAGAAAAAGTGTACTGTAAAAATGCTAACAATGCACACAGACACTCGGCATGCATTTGACACAGGTGAGGAGAAATGTGAAGATAATACAGACACTAAAACAAGCAAGGAAGTCAGAAGTTATTGTCAAAATGAAGGGACACTAAGATTTTTTTTTCTGAAGTTCTTATTTTTATATCATAAATTTTTTATTGAATCGTAACTGTACATTACTGCTTTTATGGGGTACAATGTGCTGATTTTAGACACAATTTGGAATGCTTACATCAAACTGGTTAACATAGGGTTCACCTTACTGAATTATTTGTTGTGTTAAGACATTTATACTCTACTCTTAATAGATTTGACATGTACCCTTGTGATATGCACCATAGGTAATGTCCCACCATTTACCTTCCATTCACATGGCCTCCCCCTGCTCCTACTCTCCCCCTCTCTTCCCTCTTTCATTCTGGGCTATAGTTATGATTTATCATTTGTATAAAAGTGTGGGGGATTATATATTCATTTCACAATAGTACTGAGTACATTGGACAGTTTTTCTTCCATTCTTGAGATATGTTACTAAGAAAAATATGTTCCAGCTCATTATGTGAACAAAAAGGGGCAAAGTCTCCATCTTTTTGATGGCTGCCTAATATTCCATGGTATACATATACCACAATTTGTTACTCTATTTAGGGGGTCTATGGGTACTTGGGCTTCTTTCATGACTGGGCAATCATGAATTGGGCTGTAATAAACATTCTGGTGCAAATATGTTTTGTAAAATGATGACTGGTCATCTGGACTTATTCCTAGCAGAGGCATAGCAGGATCAAATAGTAGGTCTACTTTTAGTTTCCTGAGTGTTCTCCAAACCTCTTTCTAAAAGGGACATATTGGCCTGCATTCCCACCGGCAGTGCAGAAATGTTCCCTTCTCTCCACATCCACACCAAAATCTGTAGTTTTGTGACTTTCTGATGTGGGCTACTCTTCCTGGAGTTAGATGATGTCTCAAAGTGGTTTTGATTTGTATTTCTCTGATGATTAAAGATGATGAGCAGTTTTTCATGGGTCTGTAGGCCATGGACCTATTTTCTTCAGAGAAGCTTCTGTTCAATTCTCTTGCCCAAAATGAAATGAGATCACTTGTTCTTTCCTTGCGAATTAATTGGGTTTTCTGTTTATTCTAGTTATCAAACCTTGGTTGGAAACATAACCTGGAAAAATCTTCTCCCATTCTGAGGACCGTGTGCTGGCTTTACTTTGTTCTTTTTACAGGGTTTGATCAGATCCCTGTAGTACATTTTTGGTTTTGCTTCAATTGTTTAGGGGCTGGGGTCCTCCTCATAACACATTCTTCCAGGCCAATTTTTTCAGGGGACAAGTATTTCCCTTGTCCCCTCTAAAATATTTTTTATAGTTTTATGTCTTATGTTTAAACTGTTTATCCAATGAGAATCAATTTTTGTTAATGGTGAAAGATGAGGGTCCAGTTTCAGTGTTCTACAAGTTGCCATCCAGTTCACCTAGCACCATTTGTTGAATAGGGAATCTTTCCCCCAATTTATGTTTTTGATATGCTTATCAAAGATTGAATGATGGTAAGTGTCCGGGTTAATCTCTTGGTTCTCTACTCCGTTCCATACATTTACCTTGGCATTTTTACCATGCTGTTTTGATCAATATAGATTTCTAGTATAGGCTGAAGTCTGGTAGGTTGATTGCTATTGCTCTGTGTTTATTTCGGAGTAATGTCTTGGCTATTCAATGTTTTTTTCTGATTCCATATAAAAAAAGTACTAGTTTTTCCAGTTGTTTAAAGTATGATAGAGGTGCTTTAGGGATTGCATTAAATTTGTATATTGCTTTGGGTAATATGGACATTTTAACAATGAAGAT
The DNA here is from genome assembly GCF_027406575.1 of Nycticebus coucang. Taxonomy (NCBI): domain Eukaryota; kingdom Metazoa; phylum Chordata; class Mammalia; order Primates; family Lorisidae; genus Nycticebus; species Nycticebus coucang. The sequence goes on from NC_069783.1 coordinate 128,558,967, forward strand.
TGTTCCCAGCCATAAGCATGGGGTATGATTTTCCATTTGTTAACATCTTCAGCTTTTTTCTTTTCTCAGAGTTTCATGGTTCTCTTTATAGAGATCTTTCATGTCCTTTTTGAGGTTAAATTCCCAAATACTTCATCTTCTTTGGTACTACTGTAAAAAGAATATAGTCCTTGACTATTTGTTCAGCTTGACTATTGTTGGTATATGTAAAAGCTACAGATTTGTAAGTATTGATTTTGTATTCCTAGATGTTGCTGTATTTTTTTATCACTTATAAGAGTTTTACAGTTGAGTCCCTGGGTTTTTCCAGGTAGAAGATTATATCATCTGCGAAGAGTGAGATTTTGTCTCCTCTGACCAAATTGGAATACCCTTAATCTCCTTCTTTTGCTTGATTGCAATGGATAATACTTCCGTTACTTTGTTCAATAGCAGTAGAGGCTATGAGCATCATTGTCTAGTTCCAGATCTGAGTGGAATTTTTTTCAATTTTCTTCCATTCCATATGATATTGGCTGTGGGTTTACTGTAGCGAGCCTCTATCAGTTTAGATATGACCCGTTTCAGCCTATTTTCTTAAGTGTTCTGATCATGAAAGGATCCTGGATGTTATCAAAAGCTTTTTTGCATCAGTGGAGAGAATCATATGGTCTTTGTTTTTTATTTTGTTTATGTGATATATTACGTTTATAGAGTTAGTCATGTTGAACCAGCCTCGTGACCCTGGGATAAAACCAACTTAGTCATAGTGTATAAATTTTTTGATGTGTTGTTGAATTGTTTTTGCTAGGATCTTATTGAATATTTTTGCATCAATAGTCATTAATGATACTGGTCTATAACTTTAATTCTTTGTTGGGTCTTTTCCTGGTTTGGGATCAAGGTGATGTTTGCTTCCTCAAATGTATTGGGAAGTATTCCTTCTTTTTCTGTTTTGAAGATGGTTATGTAATATAGATACTGGTTCCTCTTTAAAGGTTTGGTAGAATTATGATGTGAAGCCTCCTCTTTCTGGACTTTACTTTTCTGGAGATTTCATATAGTTGATGCTATTTCATTGCTTGATATAGGTCTGTTCAACACTTTCAATTCTTTCAGCTATGTCTAGGAAGGTGGTGTGCTTCCAGACATTGCTATTTCCCCCCAGATTTTCCCATTTCTGAGAATAGAGTATTCTGCAGTAATAATTAAGGATTTTTTGCATTTTCTGAGGTGCCTTTTGTTATTTCTTTTTTATCATTATTGATTGATGATATTAGGGATTTTACTTTTCTGTTTCTGGTTTGGTTAGTCAAAGTGTTCTCAATTTTGTTAATCTTTTCAAAAACCCAGCTTTTTGTTCGTTGATCTTCTGAGTGATTCTTTTATTTTCAATATCATTGAATTCTGCTCTAATTTTGGTTATTTATTTTCTTCTGCTTGATTTGGGGAAGGGATGTTCTTCCTTTTCCAGTTGCTTGAGATGACCCACTAAGTTGTTGACTTCCTCTCTTTCCAGTCTCTTGGGGAAGGCTTGCAATGCTATAAATTTCCTTTGTAGGACTGCTTTAGAAGAATCCAACAGTTTTGATAATTTATGTCTTCATTGTCATTTTGTTCCAAAAATTTGGTAATTTTCTTCTTAATCTCATCTTTGACACAGCTATCATTCAGCATAAGGTTATTTAGTTTCCTTGACTTTGTTCCAGTATGAAGATTCCTGCTGTTGTTGAGTTCAACTTTTATTCCGGATGGTCCGAGAAAATACAAGGAATAATTTATATTCTTAAATTTGCTAACGTTAGATTTGTGACCTAAGATGTGATCAATTTTGGAGGATGTTGCATGGGATGATGAGAAGAATGTGTGTTTGGTTTTATTATAATGAAATTATCTGTAGCTGTCTGTTTAGTCCATTTGTTATAGGACCAAGTTTAAATCTATTATTTCTTTGTTTACATTCTTCTTGGAAAGATCCTCCTTCTTGGAGGATCTATCCAACATAGCCAAATGGTAGTTAAAATCTCACTGTTATAGTTCAGGATGATATCCAATTGTTCAGTGTCTGTTAGTGTTTTCCTTTATAAATAGAGAGGCATTCTGGTAGGGTGCATGAATATTAATAATTGAAATATCTTCATATGGAGTGTTTCTTTTCACAAATATGAAGTGTCCATCCTTAACTTTCCTTACCTTTGTTGGTTTAAAGCCTATTTGTATCTGCAAATAAAATTGCAACCCCTGATTGTTTTCTGATTTCCATTTGCCTGAATTATAGATGTTCATCCCTTCACCCTCAGTCTACTTTTGTCATTTAAGGTAAGATGGGATTCTGGAATGCAAGATATAGCTGATCCGAGCTTTTGTGTACAGTCAGCTAGCCTGTGCCTCTTTAGAGGACAATTTAAGAAACTCAAATTAATTGAGATTATTGATAAACATCATAATGTTTGGGATGCCATGTTTATCAAGTGTCCAGTGGATATTTTCTTTTTTTCTTCTTCTTTTTTTTTATTAAATCATAGCTGTGTATATTAATGCAATTTTGGGGTACAATGTGCTGGTTTTATATACAATTTGAAATGTTTTCATCAAACTGGTTAAAAAAGCCTTCACCACATTATCTTAGTTATTGTGTTAAGATATTTATATTCTACTCTTAGTAGATTTAACATGTACTCTTATAAAATGCACTGTAGGTATGGTCCCTCCAATTACCCTTCCTCCACCCATCCTCCCTCTACCCCTTCCTTCCCTCTTCTTTTTCCCCTTCACCTTGGGCTATAGTTGGGTTATAGCTTTCATATGGATGTGTGGGTGCTTATAAATTAATTTCATGGTAGGGCTGAGTACATTGGATACTTTTTCTTTTATTCTTTAGATACTTTGCTAAGAAGAAAATGTTTCCGCTCCATCAATGAAAATATGAAAGAGGCAAAGTCCCCATCTTTTTTAAGGCTGTATAATATTCCATGTTGTATATACACCACAATTTCTTAATCCATTCATAAATCGATGGGCACTCGGGCTTCTTCCATGACTTATCAATTATGAATTGGGTTCCAATAAACATTTTGGTGCAATTATCTTCATTATTAAGTGATTGTTGGTCTTCTGGCTATATACCTAATAGATAAATTAAAGGATACAATGTAGGTCTATTTTTAGATTTCTACGTGATCTCCAAATATCTTTCCAAAAGGAACATATTAGTTTGCATTCCCACCAGCATTGCAGAAGTGTTCCCTTTTCCCAACATCCATGCCAACATCACTGGTTTTGGGATTTTGTGATGTGGGCTAATCTCTCTCTCTCTCTCTTTTTTTTTTTTTAATTAAATCATAGCTGTGTACCTTAATGCAATCATGGGGTACAATGTGCTTGTTTTATACACAATTTGAAATATTTTCATCGAACTGGTTAACATAGCCTTCATGGCATTTTCTTAGTTATTGTGTTCATACATTTATATTCTGCATTTAGTAAGCTTCACCTGTACCCTTCTAAGATGCACCATAGATGTGGTCCCACCATTTACCCTTCTTACAACCATCCTCCCCTCTCCCCTCCTGTCCTTTGTCCCTTTCCCCATATTCTTGTGCTGTAATTAGTTTCATAGTAGGGCTGAGTACATTGGATACTTTTTCTTATATCCAGAAGACCAAAAATCACTAATGTACACAGCTATGATTTAATAGTAATAAAAATCACATTATAGCAAAGATATTTGTACCAGAATGTTTATTGCAGCCCAATTCATAATTGCTCAGACGTGGAAGAAGCCCAAGTGACCATCAAGAGACGAATGGATCAATAAATTGTGGTATCTGTAAACCATGGAATTTTATGCAGCCTTAAAGAAAGATGGAGATTTTAACTCTTTCATGTTTACATGGATAGAGCTGGAAAATATTCTTCTTAGCAAAGTATCTCATGAATGAATGTGGGCTAATCTTCCTGGAGTTAGATGATATCTTAAAGTGGTTTTGATTTGCATTTATCTGATGATTAAGGATTATGAGCATTTTTTCATGTGTCTGTAGGCTGTGCACCTGACTTCTTCAGAGAAGTTTCTCTTCAAGTCTCTTGCCCACCCTGAGATGGGATCACTTGTTTTTTTTGTGCTAATACGTTTAATTTCTCTGTGGATTCTGGTTGTTAAACTTTTGTGGGAGACATAACCTACAAATATCTTCTCTCATTCTGAAGGATGTCTGTTTGCTTTATGTACTGTGTCCTTGGCTGTGCAGAAGCTTTTTAGTTTGATCAGATCCCACTAATGTATTTTGGTGTTGCTTCAATTGCCCTGGGGGTCCTCCTCATAAAATTATTTCCCAGATCGATTTCCTCAAATATTTTCCCTGTACTTTCTTCTAGTATTTTATAGGTTCATATCTTAAGTTTAAATATTTTTAATTAAATCATAGCTGTGTACATTAGTGCAATCATGGGGTACAATGTGCTATTTTTATATACAGTTTGAAATAATTTCATCAAACTGGTTCACATAGCCTTCATGACATTTTCTTATTTATTATGTTAAGACATTTATATTCTACACTTAGCAAATTTAACATGTACCCTTGTAAGATGCACCATGGTTGTAGTCCCACCAATTACCCTCCCTCCTCCCATCCTCCCCCTTCCCTACCCTTAATCTCCCCTTTTCCCTTGTTCTTGGGATATAATTGGGTTATAGCTTTCATATGAAAGGTATAAATTGATTTCACAGTAGTGCTGAGTACATTGGATACTTTTTCTTGTATTCTTGAGATACTTTGATAAGAAGAATATGTTCTAGATCCATCCATGTAAACATGAAAGTGGTAAAGTCTCCTTCTTTTTTACAGCTGCATGATATTCTATGGTGTATATACAATTTATTAATCCATTCATGGTTCGATGGACACTGGGGCTTCTTCCATGAATTAGCAATTATGAATTGGGCTGCAATAAACATTCTGGTACAATTATGTTTGTTATAACGTGATTTTTGTCTTCAGGATATATACCTAGTAGAGGAATTGTAGGATCAAAATAAATCAAAAGTTAGTTTTTTGGAAAGGTCAATAAAATAGATAAATCTTTGGCTAACCTAACCATGAAAAAAGACTAAAATCTCTAATTTGATCAATCAGAAATGGTAAAGATGAAATAACAACAGACTCCTCAGAAATTCAAAAAATGCCTTAATGAATATGACAAGAAACTCTTTTTTCAGAAATATGAAATTTTAAAGGAAATAGGCCAATGCTTGGAAGCATGCCACCTTCCTAGATGTAGCCAGAATGAAGTGGAACTGTTGAACAGATCTATATCAAGTTCTGAAATAGCATAAACTATACAAAATCTCCGTAAAAAGAAAAGCCCTGGACCAGATGGCTTCACAACAGAATTCTACCAAACCTTTAAAGAGGAATCAGTACCTATATTACTTAACCTTTTCCAAAATAGAAAAACAAGGAGTACTACCCAACACATTCTATGAAGCAAACATCACCATGATACTCAAACTAGGAAAAGACAAAACAAGAAAAGAAAATTATAGACCAATGTAACTAATGAATCTTGATGCAAAAATATTCAACAAGATCCTAAAAAGTTAATCCAGCAACACATCAAACAAATTATACACCACGACCAAGTGGGTTTTATCCAAGGCTCTCATGGGTTCATTAAACATAAATCTATAAATATAATTCATCAGATAAAAAAATTAAAAATCAAAGGCCTGATGTTTCTCTCAGTTGAAGCAGAAAAAATATTTTGATAATAGTCCAGCATCCTTTCATGATTAGAACACGTAAGAAAATTGGTGTAGAAGGGACATTTCTTAAACTGATAGAGGCCATCTATAGCAAATCCACAGCCAATATTATATTGGATGGAGATAAATTGAAATTATTTCTACTCAGATCAGGAACCAGGCAAGGTTCCCCATTGTCTCCACTGCTTTTTAATATTGTAATGGAAGTCTTAGGCATCACGATCAGGCATGAATAGGTGATCAAGGGTATCCATGTAGGGTCAGAGTATATCAAACTTTCACTCTTTGCAAATGATATGATTGTATATCTGGAAAACCCCAGGGACTCTACTACAAAATTCTTAGACTTGATCAAGGAGGGGCGGTGCCCGTGGCTCAAAAGAGTAGGGCTCTGGCTCCATATGCTGGAGGTGGCAGGTTCAATCCTAGTCCCAGCCAAAAACTGGAAAAAAAAAAAAAAGTGATCAATGAATACAGCAACATCTCAGGTTATAAAATCAATACTCACAAATCTGTAGCCTTTATATATACCAACAATAGTCAAGTTGAAGAAACAGTCAAGGACTCTATTTTGTTCACAGTAGTACCAAAGAAGATAAAATATTTGGGAGTTCACCTAGCAAAGGCTGTGAAAGATCTTTTATAAAGAGAACTATGAAACTCTGAGAAAAGAAATAGCTGAAGATGTTAACAAATGGAAAAACATACCAATCTCATGGCTGGGAAAAATCAACATTGTTAAAATGTCCATACCACCCAAAGCAATATACAATTTTATTTTTATTTTTTCCTTATTAAGCACCACTGTCATACATTTCACCATTAACTAAGATAGACTTGCTCCCATTCTGAGGGCTGTCTGTTTGCTTTACTTACTGTGTTCTTGGCTGTGCAGAAGCTTTTTAGTATGATCAGGTCTCAGTAATGTATTTTTGTTGTGGCTTCAATTGCCCTAGGGTGTCTTCCATATAAAATATTGTCCCAGGTTGATTTCTTCAAGTGTTTTCCCTGCAATTTCTTCTAGTATTTTTATAGTTTCATGTCTTAAGTTAAATTTTTTAATCTTAAGATAAAGATATGTGCACGTTATGTCTCTGACAAAGGTTTAAATCTTTGATCTTAAGATAAAGATATGTGCAGGTTATGTCTCTGACAAAGGTTTAATAACCAGAATCCACAGAGAACTCAAATGTATTAGCAGGAAAAGAACAAGTGATCCCATGTCAGGGTGGGCAAGGGACTTGAAGGGAAACTTCTCTGAAGAAGACAGGCGCATGGCCTATAGACATGTGAAAAAAATGCTCATAATCCTTAATCATCAGAGAAATGCACATCAAAACCACTTTGAGATATCATTTAACTCCAGTAAGATTAGCCTCCATCACAAAATCCCACAACCAAAGCTGTTGGTATGGATGTTTAGAAAAGTGAACACTTTTGCACTGCTGGTGGGAATGCACACTAATGCACTACTTTTGGAAAGATACTTGGAGAACACTTAGGGATTTAAAAATAGACCTGGCATTTGATCCTGCAATTCCTATACTAGGTATATATCAAGAAGTTTAAATCTTTAATACAGTAATCTGGTATATTTGTTAATGGTGAAAGCTGTGGTTCCAGGTTCAGTCTTCTACAAGTTGCCAGCCAGTTCACCCAGCACCATTTGTTAAATAGGGAATCTTTTTCCCACTGAATGTTTTTAATTGGCTTGTCAAAGATCAAATAATGGTAAGTAGCTGAGTTCATCTCTTGGTTCTGTATTCTTTTCCATACATCTACATGCATATTTTTGTGCCAGTACCATGCTGTTTGGATCATTATCAATTTATAGTATAATACGAGGTTTGGTAGTATGATTCTTCTGATTTGTTTTTATTTCCGAGTAATATCCAGCTATCTGAGTTTTTTTCTGATTCCATGTAAAATGAAGTATTATTTTTTTTAGGTCTTTAAAGTATGACAGTGGTGCTTTAATAAGGATTCCATTAAAATTGTATATTGTTTTGGGTAGTATGGACATTTTAACAATGTTGATTCTTCCCAACCATGAGCAGGGTATGTTTTTCCATTTGTTAACATCTTCAGCTATTTCTTTTCTCAGAGTTTCATAGTTCTCTTTATAAAGATCTTTCACGGCTTTTGCTAGGTAAACTTCCAAATATTTTATCTTCTTTGGCACTTCTGTGAACGGAATAGAATCCTTGACTGTTTTTTCAGCTTGACTATTGTTGGTATATATAACGGCTACAGATGTGTGAGTATTGATTTTGTACCTAAGATGTTGCTGTATTTCTTGATTACTTCTAAAAGTTTTGTAGTTGAATCCCTGGGGTTTTCCAGAAATACAATCATATCATCTTCAAAGAGTGATAGTTTGATCTCCTCTGACCCTACATGGATACCCTTGATCGCCTCTTCTTACCTGATTGTGATGTCTAAGACTTCCATCACAACGTTAAAAAGCAGTGGAGACAATGGGCAACCTTGCCTGGTTCCTGATCTGAGTGGAAATGATTTCAATTTTCCTCCATTCAATACAATATTGGATGTGGGTTTGCTATATATGGCCTCTATCAATTTAAGAAATGTCCCTTCTATACCAGTTTTTTTAAGTATTCTGATCATGAAATGATGCTGGATATTGTCAAAAGATTTTTAGAGCATCAATTAAGAGAATCATGTGGTCTTTGTTTTTTATTTTGTTCATGCAATGCATTATATTTATAGTTTTATGTATGTTAATCCAGCCTTGAGACCCTGGGATAAAATCCACTTGATCATGGTGTACAATTTGTTTGATGTGATACTGCATTCTGTTTGCTAGGATTTTTTTTTTTTTTTTTTTGCAGTTGTTCACTGGGGTTGGGTTTGTACCTGCCACCTCTGATGTATGGGGCTAGCACCCTACTCCTTGAGCCACAGGCACCAACCTGTTTGCTAGTATCTTAATGAATATTTTTGTGTCAATATTCATTAGAGATATTGGTCCATAATTTTCTTTTCTTGTTGTGTCTGTTCCTGGTTTGTGGATCAAAGTGATGTTTTATTCGTGGAATGTGTTGTGTAGTATTCCTTGTTTTTCTATATTTTGGAAAAGGTTAGTGATATAGGTACTAGTTCGTCTTTAAAGATTTGGTAGAGTTCTGATGTGAAACCATCTGATGGTGGTCTTGTTGGGGAGATTTTGTATTGATCTTTTCAGTAAACCAACTTTTTGATATATCGATCTGCTGTATAAACCTTTTGCTTTCCATTTCATTTAATTCTGCTCTAATTTTGGTTATTTCTTTTCATCTGCTGTGTTTGGGATTGGAATGTTCTTCCTTTTACAGGTGCTAGAGATTAGTTTGTTAACTTCTTATCTTTTTGTTCTCTTGAGGAAGGCTTGCAATGCTTTAAATTTCCCTCTTAGGACGGCCTTTGTGGTGTTCCAGAAGGTTCTGGTCATTTGTGCCTTCATTATCATTTTGTCCGAAAATTTGGTAATTTTCTTCTTAATCCCATCTATGACTCAGCTGTGATTCAGCATAAGGTTATTTAGTTTCCATGTTTTTGTATGAGTATGCAGATTCCTGTTGTTACCGAGTTCAACTTTTATTCCATGATGGTCCGAGAAGATGCAAGGAATAATTTCTATTCTTTTAAATTTGCTGAGGTTAGACATGTGACCTAAGATGTTATAAATTTTGGAGGATGTTGCATAGCTAATGAGAAGAATGTGTATTTAGTTTTCTTAGGGTGGAATCCTCTTTAGATGTCTGTTAAATCCGATTGTTGAATGGCTAAGTTTAAGTCCAAAATTACTTTCCTTACTTTCTGACTGGAGGATCTATCCAACATTGCCAAAAGAGTACTAAAATCTCCTACTATTATGGTGCTGTGGGAAATCAAGGTACCCATGTCTGTTGGACCCTCTCTTATAAATTGATGTGTATTCTGGTTGGGTGTATAAATGTTAATAACCTAAATCTCATCATGTTGACTGTTTTCCTTAATAAATATGAAGTGACCATCATTATCTTTTCTTACTTTTCTTGGTTTAAAGCATATTATATCTGCAAATAAAATTTTAACAACTACTTCTTTCTGATTTCCATTTGCCTGCATTATATACAACCATCCCTTCACACTGAGTCTATATTTATTTTTGAAGGTAAGAGGAGATTCTTATATGCAGCAGATACATGACTTAAATTTTTATATCCAGTCAGCCAACCTGTGCCTCTTTAGAGGACAATTTTAGCCATACTCATTAATTGAGAATATTGATAAACCTGACAGTATTTTGGATATCAAGTTTTTCAAAAGTCCAGTATGCATTTTTAATCCTTTTGGCACTGTGGAAGTTGGAATTTGATCAAAAGTTTCTGAGTGAGTTGACTTTGGTAGTAGAGGATTTTGCTGGTCATTGTGGAGGATAGGGCTGAGAACATACTGGAGAGCTGGTTTAGTTATGGCAAATGTCTTCAACATGTGAATGTCATTAAAGTATTTAACTTCTCCATCATAAACGAACCTGAGTTTAGTTGGATACAGAATCCTGTGTTGAAAATTGTTTTGTTTTAGGAGGTTAAAGGTCGATGACCACCCTCTTCTACCTCGAAAAGTTACGGTAGAGAGATCTTCACTCATTCTAATATTCTTCCCATTGTGGGTTATGGTTTTCTTATGTCTGGCTGCTTGCAGAATTTTCTTCTTCATATTAACTTTTACTAAGTTAATTATAATATGTCTGGGAGATGCTATAATTAGGTTGAGTTGTGCTGGGGTTCTGAATCTATCTGCTTTCTTAATTTCAGAATCTCCTGCCATGTTTGGTAAGTTCTTCTCGATTATCTCTTGCAGTAGAGCATCTGGAACTTTAGATGCAATCTCATTGCCCACAGGAATTCCTATAAGGCGAAAGTTAGGTTTTTTGAAGTGTCCCAGAGCTCTCTGAGAGAATGATCCATTTTTGCTCTCCATTTCTCTTCCTCTTTGAGCATTTGGAAACATTCAAAAGCTTTGCCTTCATTGTCAGAAATCCTTTCTTCTGCCTGCTCCATTCTGTTCCTGATGGATTCTACTGTATTTCTCAGATCTTTGGGGGCTGTAAGTTCTTGCCTCAATGTGTCAAAACTGGTTGATTTTGACTTTGAATTCATTGAATTCTTCAGACGACTTTTGAAATGCTCCTTAAATTTCTAAATCCGACTTTGCTCCATTCTGTTAATCTTATTGGCAATCCAAATTCTGAATTCAATTTCTGTCATCTCAGCCATTTGTTTGTGAATGGGATCTTCTGGTGTGTCCACCTTTTCGTTCCTTGGGGATGTTGATCTACTCTTACTATGCATGTTGCCAGAGTTTTTCTGCTGATTCCACCCCATGTTTATTTTTCACCATTTGGCTAGATGAGCAGATAATGTGAAATTGGATTGGGGGCACCTGGAGTAGTGATTAACCAGCCCTTTGCCCAAGAGCTGGGACTGATGACTGTGGGTTTTCCCCTACTGCTTTGCAAAGGACCCATTGTGGCAGCTAGCTAAGTGATACATGATGAACAGCATTTTTGAAAAGTTCACCATCTTCCAGGTGTAGACAAACAGAAACGCCCAGGAATTGATGCTATGCACCACTTATGTTTTTTATGTCTCCACCAGTGATCATGGGGCTCACCACCCCATTTACTGCCTGGTTTGGGACTGAAGGGGGACCTAAAACTGGCTGGTACCTGGAATAGCCTCCTGATAGGAAGGACCCTATGAAGGCAAAATGTATGGTCAGAATGAAATGATTACCTCCTATATCAAGCTGAGAATGGAAAAGGTCTGAACATGCAACCAGGTCTCTAGTCTCATCCAGGTTTTACCTTGAAATAAATCAAGGGAAATGTAGTCCAAGCCAGGGGACCTGGTTTCTAAGAACAAGGTTTTCCAAACCATGACTACCATGTCCTCAGCCAAGCTCACCAAACTGGGTCCTGCTGGACCTCAGGTCTCTGAGATTTTCCAGTTTTGGTCAGGGGCTCTAGACCCCTCTGGAATGTTTCAGATGTGAAGCCATTTTCCTTGTCATTAACTCCAACATCTATTGACCAGGGTATGGGTCTGCTTAACCCATATTACCCATGCCTCTACCTGCCCCATTACCCCCAACCTGGCAGGCTTGGGCCCTGGGCATTGTCTGCTTGCAGCTAGTAGAGTTCTCGGCCTGTGTGTAACTGCCTAATGCAGCTGACTCATACCAGAAACACCTGTTTCTACAGATCACCCAGCATTGCCTTAGCCCTGGGAACCCCCACTCAAGAGTGTGAATGTCCAGCAGATCAATTACAACATCCCTGAAAAAGTGTGGTCTCCACTACCCCCATCTTTTGCCTGATCAAGTTCTGGGCAGACCTGAACTGAGGCCCAAGGGGTGATAAGCCAGGGCTAGCAGTGGCAGCAGCAGTAACAGAGTGAGCAGCCAGTATGAGAGCCTGGGACACATGACCCTCACATGCTCCTGTTCCTTTGGCAAGCAGGTGGTGGAGAAGGTGGAGACAAAGCATGCCCAGCTGGAAGACAGAGATTAGTGTACTTCCTGGTGTGCTTGCCTCTCTGGGATTACCTGGTGAATTACCTGCACAGGTTGTGGCAGCTGGCTGAGTGATATATGATGAACAGCATCCTTGAAAACTTCACCGTCCTCCAGGTGGTGACAAACTGAGACACCCAGAAATTGCTGCTGTGCACTGTCTATGTCTTTGAGGTCTCCAACAGTGAATATGGGGCCCACCACCAAATTTACTGCCTGGTCCAGGACTGAAGGGGAACCCCAAAACTGGCTGACCCCTGGAATATCCTCTTGGCAGGAACGACCCTCCAGCTCTCCTCATGCTTTGTATTTAAGGAGAGAGCTGTGATTTAAAGGGGCTGATTTGAGAGGCCTAAGCAATTAGGGACACCAAAACTTGGCTGGTGAGCTGAATAGGTGGGGACTGAGGGAAGAATAGACTCTGATAGTGGAACCTCACAGGTGGTGTCTGAAAGGACAGATCACTCAAGAGCATCTGGGATTGGGGACAGGAGTGAGACCACCTTCAGGAACATTTCTCAGCCTCTGACAGGTCCCCCTTGTCCCTCTCTTTTGTATGTTTGGGAGAGCCTTTGTTATACATTGGCTTGTATCCCTTCCTGTTTTCCACCTACCAGTAAACCAAATTTCTGCCTCTCCCTCTCACCCTTTTTACTACAGAGATTAACCTTATTTGTGTAGGAGCAGAGCCAGGTGGGCCCTGGAAATATTTTTAATATGCTTATCTATTTATAAGGGTTATGGCTTCATCTCAGCTGCACGAGAAATGGGGGAAGGTTTTGTAACTCATCCTCCTCCTTCTCAGTGAGCAGCGTGTTCTACTGTTGTGTTTCCTCACTTGCCAACACCAAAGTCTGTTGGTTTGTGTTATGACAGAGGATAAAGCTATTTTACCACCCTCAAATAATGTATATATAAAAATGTATGTGTATATATATTTAAGGTGTTGAATACCTTATACCCTGAGTTGATGATATGAATGTGTGAAATTATCATGTGTACACACCAAATATGGACCCCTATTATGTATCAATTACAAAGATTAAAAAATAGCTAAGCACCCACAGCTCAGTGCTTAGGGCACTGGCTATATACATGGGGTCTGGCAGGTTTAAACCAGGCCCGGGCCTGCTCAACAATGACAACTGCAACAATAAAATAGGCAGGTATTGTGGTGGGTGCCTGTAGTCCCAACTACTTATGAGGCTGAGGCAAGAGAATTGCTGATGCCCAAAAGTTAGAAGTTGCTTGGAGCTGTGACGACACGGCACTCTACCTAGGGGGACATAGCGAGATTCTGTCTTAAAATAATAATAATAATAATTATAATAATAACAACAAAGGACTTTTACATATTTTTTAGAAAAATCATGTTAATTCTATGTGATTATCTTTTCTTTTTTAGGTTATTCCATTTATGACTAACCCCCAAAAGTTATCTTCTCCTTTGATTGCTTAAGACAGCCTGAACATCAAACTTCTTTTTAAGATTTATTCTCTTTTTTCGATAGTATCTCTAAAAAAGGAAATTTAGTCCTTATTATTTCTTTTCAATTTAATGAAACATCGTCTTATATTTAATCTAGTCAAACCTATATTTAGATATTATGCAAAGTGAAACCTCTTTTAGGCTCTATTAGAATTATTAAATTAATTATTATTATTTGACTCTTCTGGCTTTTTTTTAAGTTTTCTAACATTGTTTAGTATATTCTCAACTTACTTAACTTATTTATCTTACTGTTTGATGTAATTTCTTGGTAGCTGAACTTTTTGAAACTAAAAAGGCAAAATAAATAAGCATTTATAGTTTTGTTAACTAAAATTAAAATGTCTTTATCCATTAAATGTGAAAAGAGGTTTTAAACTCAATCCTCTTAAACAAATTAGTCACTTGTTTATTTTGGTGATTTTCTCATTCATCTTGTGCTCATGGAATCTCTGTAATGGACACAGATGTTCACACATCCAGTGTATGTGATCAGATTTGATTAAAGAATTGTCAAATAAACTACCCAGTGTTACAGAAGCATAAGGCAGTAAAGATTGCAAAAGAGTATATAGAATTATCTCTGGAAGGTCATTTCTTACTTTGACAAATATGTCCAGCAATGCAGAGATTTTATTATTCTCAAGAAGCATTATTAACTTTAGTATTCATACTTGTCAAACCATGCACATAACATCCTTTATCAGTAAAACCCAATAATCCTGTTGGCTCAATATTTTAGTCCATTTCTTCTCTCCTCATGTGAGTATCAGGTCCTGGTGGACAATCATGTATATACTGGGAGATTTCTAAATTTTTAACTTGGATAATCTTAGAGTTTTTTTAATTCTAGATCCTTTCTTCAAATTTTTTTATTTTATTTATTTATTTATTTTTTATTGCTGGGGATTCTTTGAGGGTACAACAAACTAGGTTACACTTACTGCATTTGTTTGTCAAAGTTCCTCTTGCAATCATGTCTTGCCCCCAAAAGTTGTGACACACACCAAGGATCCCCCCTATTTCCTCCTTCCCTCTCTCTGCTCTCCACTTCCCCCCCCCACCATGTCCTTTTCATTAATTGTCCTCATATCAAAATTGAGTACATAGGATTCATGCTTCTCCGTTCTGATGCTTTACTAAGAATAATGTGTTCCATGTCCATCCTGGTTAATACAAAGTAGTTAAAGTCTCTATTTTTAATACCTGAATAGTATTCCATGTTGCACATATACCACAGTTTGTTAATCCATTCCACAGTTGGTGGGCATTTAGGCTGTTTCCACATTTTGACGATTTTAAATTGAGCTGCAGTAAACAGTCTAGTGCAAGTGTCCTTATGATAAAAGGATTTTTTCCTTCTGGGCAGATGCCCAGTAATGGGATTGCAGGATGAAATGGGAGGTCTAGCTTGAGTACTTTGAGGTTTCTCCATACTTCCTTCCAAAAAGGTTGTGCTAGTTTGCAGTCCCACCAGCAGGGTAAAAGTGGTCCCTTCTCTCCACACCCACACCAGCATCTGCAGTTTTGAGATGTTGTGATGTGGGCTATTCTTGCTGGGGTTAGATGGTATCTAAGGGTGGTTTTGGTTGGCATTTCTCTAATAGATAGGGATGATGAACATTTTTTCATATGTTTGTTAGCCATTCGTCTGTCTTAAAGAAGGTTCTACACATGTCTCTTGCCCATTGACATAGGGGATTGTTGGCTTTTTTCATAGGTATTAATTTCAGTTCTTTATAGATCCTAGTTATCAAGCTTTTGTCTGATTAAAAACAAGCAAATATCCTTTCCCATTGTGTAGGTTGTCTATTTGCTTTGGTTATTGTCTCCTTAGCTGTACAATACCGTTTCAGTTTAATGAAGTCCCATTTTGTTTATTTTTGTTGTTGCAATTGCCATGGCAGTCTTATTCATGAAGTCTTTCCCCAGGCCAATATCTTTGTTTTTCCTGTGCTTTCTTTGAGGACTTTTATTGTTTCATGCCTTAAATTTAAGTCGTTTATCCATCTTGAATCAATTTTTGTGAGTGGAGAAAGGTGTGGGTCCAGTGTCATTCTTTTACATGTGGATATGCAGTTCTCCCAACACCATTTATTGAATAAGGATACTTTCCCCCAAGGCATGTTCTTGTTTGGTTTATCAAAGATTAGTTGGTTGTAAGATGTTAGTTTCATCTCCTGGTTTTCTGTTTGATTCCAAATATCTATGTCTCTATTTTTGTGCCACTACTATGCTGCCTTGACCACTGTGGCTTTGTAGGACAGCCTAAAATCACATATGGTAATGCCCCCAGCTTTATTTTTATTGATAAGAACTGCCTTAGCTATATGGGTTTTTTTCTGGTTCCATACGAAATGCAGAATTATTTTTTCCAAATCTTGAAAGTAGGATGTCGGTATTTTAATAGGAATAGCATTGAATAGGTAGACTGCTTTGGGATTTATAGACATTTAACAATGATGATTCTTCCCAGTCATGAGCATGGTATGTTCTTCCATTTGTTAATATCCTCTGCTATTTCCTTTCTGAGGATTTCATAATTTTCTTTATAGAGGTCCTTCACCTCCTTTGTTAGGTATAATCCTAGGTATTCTATTTTCTTTGAAACTATGGTGAAGGAGTTTTTGCCCTTTATTAGCCTCTCATCTTGACTGTTATTGATATATTCAAAAGCTACTGACTTGTGGACATTGCCTTTATATCCTGAGATATTACTGTATTTTTTGATGACTTCCAGGAGTCTTTTGGTTGAGTCTTTGGGATTCTCTAAGATCATGTCGTCAGCAAAGAGGGAGAGTTTGACCTTCTTTGCTCCCAGTTGGATTCCATTTATTTTCTTGTCTTGCCTAATTGTATTGGCTAGAAGTTCCAGAATTACATTGAATAGTAAAGGTGACAGAGGACAACCTTGTCTGTTTCCAGTTCTAAGAGGAAAAACTTTCAGTTTTACTCCATTCGGTAAAATATTAGCTGTGAATTTGTCATAAATAGCTTTGATCAGTTTCAGAAATGTGCTACCTATGCCTATACGCTTCAGTGTTCTACTTAGAAAGGATGCTGAATTTTATCAAATGCGTTTTCTACATCTATTGAGAGGATCATATGGTCTTTATTTTTGCTTCTGTTAATATGATGGATAATGTTTATAGACTTGCGTATATTAAACCAGCCTTGCATCCCTGGGATGAAACCTACTTGATCATGGTATATGACTATTTGATCATAAGCTGTAATCTGTTGGCTAGGATTTTGTTGAGAATTTTTTCATCTATATTCATTATATTCATTAGTGAAATTGGTCTGAAATTCTTTTTAATTGGGTCTTTTTCTGGTTTTGGTATCAGGGTGATATTTGCTTCATAGACTGTGTTGGGAAGATTCCTTCCTCCTCAATTTATTGGAATATTTCTGCAGTACGGGAAAAAGCTCTTCCTTGAAGGTTTGATAGAATTCTGGTGTGAAGTCAGCTGGACCAGGGCATTTTTTTGTTGGAAGCTTTTTTTATTGTTTCTTTGATCTGAGTGTTTGAAATTGGTCTGTTCAGGAGCTCTATTTCTTCCTGGCTATGTCTAGGGATAGGGTGTGATTACAAATGTTGATCCATTTTCTTCACATTGTCAAATTTCTGGGCATAGAGTTTCTGGGAGTATTCAGAGATGATCTCTTGTATCTCTGTGGCATCAGTTGTAATTTCCCCTGTATCACTTCTGATAGGTTACTAGAGATTTTACTTTTCTATTTCTACTTAGTCTGGCCAAAGTTTTTTTTTTTTTCTTTTTCTTTTTCACCATGTTCAGTTTATTCCTCTGAAGGTAATCCTCTTTATTTATTTTTTTTATTAAATCATAGCTGTGTACATTGATATGATCATGGGACATCATTCACTAGCTTCACAGACCGTTTACCAAGTTTCACATATACCCTTGTAAGATGCACCGCTGGTGTAATCCCACCAATCCCCTTCCCTCTACCCACCTCATTTATACTATTCTCTAGTATGGCTTCCATTCCCCTGTGGCATCCGTCTTCCCTTTCTGGGATACCTATCACTCGTATGTTTGAATGCTTCATAAAGTCCCATAATTCTGTCAGTGAATGTTCTACTTTCTCTCTCTATTCTTTTCTGCCTCTTTAAATATCTAAATTATCTCAAGAGCTTTGTCCTCTACCTCCGAAATTATTTCTTCTGCATGGTCTAATCTGTTGTTGATACTTTCTATTGCATCTTTAAGTTCCCTAATTGACTGCTTCAGTTCCTTCAGCTCTGCTATACACTTTCTATATTCTTCATATCGTTCATCTCTTATTTGATTGTTTTTGAATTTCCTTTTAGTTATTTCCAACTTTATCAGCAGTTTCCTTCGTTGTTTCCATCATTTCCTTCATTGTTTTCATCACCTGTATTCTAAATTCCCTTTTTGTCATTTCTAACATTTCTTTGTAGGTGGAACCCTCTGCTGTTGCTACAACATGGTCCCTTGGAGGGGTTGCTCTGGACTGGTTTTTTATGTTGCCAGGAGTTTTCTGGTGATTCTTCCTCATGAATGATTTCTTTTATCTGTTTCCTTGATCTCATTTTCCTTTCACTTCCCCTTGCTCTTTAAGTTGCCATGCCTCTGGACTAGGGTTTCAATGAGTCCTTTTGGTATAGGAACAGAAGGATGAGAAGGTTGAAGAGCAAGAAGGGATAAAAGAAAAAAAAAAAAAGAAGAAGAAGGGATGAGTAAAAAGTAATATTTAAAAAATAAGAGAGACACAGAAGAGTGAGACAGAGCAACATAGGTGCACAGTAGGGTACTTTGACCTAACCTAAAAATAATAATAATAAAAACATCTGGGGGCACCGGGTTGGGTGGTTCCCTTACTAGCCTGTTAGGACACAGTACCTTACCTACACCAAGTAGAGAGGAAAGACAAAAATGCTATAAATCAAACCAAAACAATAAAAAAATAAAACTTACAGGATAAAATTGGGGGGAAACCAAATAGGCATAGAAACAGTAGCAAAAATGAAGTTCTAATTATAGAAAAAGGCAACAATGGGAAATATTATTTAAACTAGACAAATGGTGAAAGAAAAGAAAAAAATAAATAAAAGAAAATTCTATGGGTAAAAGATTGAAATTAAAAAAACAAAACAGCAACAACAACAACAAAAATAAAATAACAAAACCAAGGACAAAGCAGTATATATATCTTGCTGAATATTGTCTGGGCAACAGGTGATCTTGGGTATAAGATGTTAATCACAATGCTGATGCGACTGGAGGCCTCTGCCTATTTCTCAAATCCCTCAGGGTGGAGACCCAAATATCCCCTCAGCTCTCTTAAAGGGCACTTTAAACTGCTAAACTTGGCTATGCAGAAGCTTTCCCAGGAAAGCACTTGTTGCTTGGATCACTGCTGAAGTGGCTATCCAGTGTGCCAAAACCAGTCTCACTGTGCCCCTGTGGTCTAAGGCTGTAAGGCAGCTCTGCCCCACCTTTAGGCTGCTCAGTCACTAGATTACTAGATCCCACCTGATCCTTGCTCTGTGACCCTGAGGGCAGAGCTTGCCTGGGCAGTTCTCTCACAATGACTCCACACGGCCCACAGCTGGACACTGTTAGCTCCATTCAGCTCAGTGGCCCTAGATAATGCCCAAATTTCTCCACACTCCTGTCCAAGCTCTCGCAAGAGAGTTCAACTGAGTGCCAAGTCCAAAAACACCAAAACAGCTCACAGGTGAGATTGCCCCTTTGCAATCTCACTGCTGCTGTTCTTACAGCTGTCAGCATGATTAGACTGAACAAACACACACAACCACTTTCCAGTTTTACACTGCTTTTGCCCTCCTCTTGTGGTCAAGAAGTCTCTCGCTGACTCCCTCTGTCCTCAAAGGGATAAATATAAGCAGATCCCACCAGCCAGATATGCCTGTGGTCTTGTCTCCCCAGACTCACTGTGTCCAGTTTCAAGGAAGCTGTTACTCGGCCACCATTTTCCAGATTACCCTCTTTTTTTGAGGGTACATAGAACTAGGTCCATTGATTGCTTTGGTAGATGATGAGGACCCTAGTTCCATCCCCAAAAGGCATACCACATGCCTTGTCCCCCTACCTTTCCTTAACTTTTAATGACCATTCTATCAGGGGTGGGTCAATAGACAATCACAGTTATTCATATGTTGTTGACAAACGAATAAGAAAACCATGTGAAATACAAACTAGGGTTTTACATTTCCTTCTTACATCATAGTAAGTAGTACTTAAAATGCCCTCATAATTCTCTAATCAAATCAGCATTTCTCTTCTACAGGTCAGAATTTAGGGCTAATTATTGAAAGAGAGCTTTCTTGTAGCATCCTGAATTGGTGTTTTAGAGTTAAATATTTTCATCCATGTAAAAAATGTACATAATAATGAGAAATAAAAGTTTGCACATGTTAATAAAAGTATATTATTTCTTTAAAAATGTTAAAATATAAAATTCAAATCCTTTTGTTGTCATTTTCCAAATGTCAGAGTTCTGTTGGATTACATAAGGTGTGCCAGTTTAGTATAGCTTACACATACTTATGTTCTTAACACCATATGCCTTTCATGAGTAAGGTAATCTCTTCCTAAAGTATTTAACCAGATTTACCTCCTATGTCCTTGGATGCTTCATAGTTGACATATTAGACTTTAAGGACTGAAGACACTGTCCTTAACTCTTCCCTTACTTCCTTGACTCTGTTCCCTATTTTGTCATCTGATTTTTCTATTATGTAAATAACACATAGTAAGTAGCACTGAAACATTAAGTTAGTGTAAATCTTGTACTTTAACTCTCCTGCAGATCACCAATCCAGTCACTCACCATTACCAGTGTTCATAGCTTATTACCATAATTCACTTTCTGATTTATGATTTTGAAAAGCTCTTTTCTGATTTTGTCCTGTGTTCATCTATCTTCACATTGCTACCAAGGTGACCTTTTGAAAATATGTTTGTGGTGGCCTGACTTACGTGCTTATTGAGTGGATCCCATTACAGGAAAGGGAAAGTTTGCACCTCTTCTGCCACCTGTCTTTGGTAGCTTGGCCTGATTCTCTCATTTCATCTCTAAAACCTGTTCCTTATCACAAGGTTGCAGTTTTACCGCATTACCTTCATAGCCCTCATATGCCCTGTGGTTCCATTCCTCATCCTTTTGCCCCTTCTCCCCTGTCTAAAAGCCCTTCACACTCTCACTGCGCACATCGTTGTCTTTGAAAATACGCCTCTATATTTGCTGCATTTCCTAAGCTTCCTGGGTAGAACTGACTTTTCCTCCATTGTATCCTTAGTGTAATTAATTTACTGTAATTACAGACTCATCAATTACTTTTCTGATTTGTTTTCATATATCTTTGCCACACCTCCTTAAATATAGGACAGACTCTATCTTCTGTTTCTATGTTCAAATTATTCTCCCAGATAGTGTGTATGCTTGATAAACATAGTGAATGTGTGTTGTTTTGCTAACAGATTGGTGTGTGAGTGAATCAATACATTTCCTGAATTTGGCTTTTCTTTATCTCAATAGGAAGGAGCAAGAGAGTCAGAAGTTGAAGACAATACCAACACGATTGGTATTGTTGAAAGTGCTACACAAAAGGAAACAAGTCAAGACAATTTTATTTTTGTTATAAAAAATAATAAGAGGTGGTAATTTAGGGGAAATATCTCAAAAATTTAATGATTACGTGCTATTATGAAGTCAAAACCAATAATGGGTATTGGTTTGATGTCCATTCCTTTGATTTATTGTATTGTTTTTATTAAATCATAACTGTGTACATTAATGTATTTATGAGGTATGATGTGCTGATTTTATATACAATTTGGATTGCTTAAATCCAGATTGTTTTTTTTTTTTTTTGTGGTTTTTGGCCCAGGCTGGGTTTGAACCCGCCACCTATGGCATATGGGACCAGCGCCCTACTCCTTGAGCCACAGGTGCCACCCTTTTTTTAAAAATCTTTTTTTTTTTTTTTTTTTGTAGAGACAGAGTCTTACTTTATGGCCCTCGGTAGAGTGCCATGGCATCACACAGCTCACAGCAACCTCCAACTCCTGGGCTTAAGCGATTCTCTTGCCTCAGCCTCCCGAGTAGCTGGGACTACAGGCACCCGCCACAACGCCCAACTATTTTTTGGTTGCAGTTGAGCCGGGGCCGGGTTTGAACCCGCCACCCTCGGTATATGTGGCCGGCGCCTTACCGACTGAGCCACAGGCGCCGCCCAAAATCCAGATTGTTCACATAGCCTTCACGTCACTTACTTAATTGTTGTATTAAGACATTGATACTGTACTCTTCATAGACTTCACATGTACATTTGCAAGATGCACCATAGGTGAGGACACAAGTATTTAATGTCCATTCCTTTTTAATATCTTTCTTTTGCCTTTTTTTATACTATAAACTTTTTCCTGAAACTGCTTTAACCTTGTGAAATTCTTTTTGCTATGAGTTTTATTTTACTGAAATAGTCACAAAGAGGTAGATTTGAATATGTTTTTAAAATGCAGTAATACTTTTGTCATTAATTTATCTGTAAATAACATTTTATAGATGAAATCTCTGTACTGTTACCAAGACAAGACAGACCAAAAGAACCAAGTTTGTATTTGGAGGTAATGTCTTTTCTTATCATTACTTTAAAATATAAGCATTGACAACTTTAAAACATAAAAGGGATGCTTTTAATTACCTTTTCTCAGCTGTGTATGTGCCCACAAGGAATTATTTTCTTACATTATCAGGCCATAATTAATAAAGTAATTATGTGGAAAGAATGAGCTGCTGAATAGTAAAATTCTGCTAATTTGCAAGATTCGTTTAAAAAGACAGTGTAATATAATACAAAATGATAAGGCTTAGGGGTTATAAGAATCCCATTTGGCTTTGAAGTTAAATTTATTTAAAAACTGAAGAATTATTCAAGATCAACCTATAGCCAAATGCATGAGTCCGTAGTAAATATGGATGTGTAATAAAAGTCCTAATGAAATTCAGGGAAAAGCAGTTTGGAGTGTTGATTTTTATAACTTGGAACTTGAAATGATAAAATGTGGCACTCAAAACTGTTACTATGTTTGAATTGACCAGGCTAGATCATCAAGGAACGTTTTAGGAGAAAAAAAAAAAATCATGGAGAGTAAGTGAACATGTGGGGCTGTAATAGTAACAATTTGATTTTGTGGCGTTTTAAGTAGAAGTCATTTTCTAAAATAGAACACATAGAGTACTTTTGTGGCAGCCATGCTTCTGATATACTGTAGGTGTGAAATACTGACAATTTATTTGGAAGCAGAGCTCAGGTAGGAAGACATGTTAAAGGCTAACCTCTTAGAAGCAGTGGTTGGGCAGCAGCACCAGATTCAAATGGATGTCAAAAGACATGTTATTCTGGATCTTTCACTTTCTGTGGAAACTGAGGGAAATTATTTAATTAATTTTGAATGTCTGTGACCTAATTCATAGACATGGCACTAATATCAACCTTTTAGGTATGTGTAATGAACAAATACAGTATGAAATCTGGAAACATTTTTATAGTCTGAAAAGTATGCATGCAAATGTAAGAAATGTTCACAGTTTTATTTAATGATTTAATAAATATGGGAAGTAGTTCTTTTTTAAAAAAAAACAAACAAAGCAAAACCTTAAGACAGTAGTGTCAAGGTAAAAATGGGAAGTTAAGCAAGTTAGAACAGGCATGAGTCTTTGTAATTTGGGGTATAATAAGTTTCAGGAGACTATCGTGGCCAATATCCTGTAAGAATAAAATCACCCTAGTGATTTTGTGCTTAAGATCTTCCCAATGAGATTTGTACTTTTTTTGACCTTGAACATGTAGAGACATGTACATGTACATGACCTTGAACATGTAAAGACAAAATCTCATTCTGTGCCCTGGGTGGAGTGCTATGGTGTCATAGCTCACAGCAACCTCAAACACTTAGGCTCAAGTGATCCCCTTGCCTCAGCCTCCGAAGTAACAGGGACTATAAGTACCAATTATGTGCTAAGTAGTTAGACACTGAATGTACAATAGGATGCCTTATAGTAGTAGCAAGAGAAAACCAAACAGCAAAAAATTCTGATTTACTATGTGGGCTTCATATAGAGAAAGCAGAGAATATCAGGTTTGACAATATTGAGGAAGATTGCAGTTAATGGGGACAGGACTGGGGTGGAAATCCACAGTCAGGGAAGATATTTCTGAGTGTGAAGTTCAAGCTACCAGCTAAAGGCTGAGGAGGAGCCAGCCATGTGAAATTCGGAGAGGAAGATAGGGCAGAAAGAACAATGGATCACATATGTAAATCATTTTACTCTGAACATCCTGGGAACTCCAGGAAGCAGAAAGTAGGGTAATCATCAGCAGCAGCCAACTTTAATTTTATTATTATAATACATAGAAAAGAAAATGTGGAAATACATGTCTGGGATACCTTAGATGCTTCAAAAATAAATGTTCTTATTCTTTTATATTGAGGATTGCTATAGTTCTTGAAATTGATTTTTATTAGCATAAAGTTACATACTATATCTAATATTTGTTTGATTTTATGTAAACATAAAAAATAGTTATTTTAGCTGTGGTATCTTTTTATTCAACCATAAGTAAAAACTCTATCAAAACATATTTTAGATTTTTCTAACCTTTTGTTTACCTAAATAAAGCAGCTTCAGAAATGTTCTGTTTAGGTACACTTACATTAATATGAATTAAAAATGAATATTTGGTTTATGCCCAATATGACATAACAAAAGTTTCTTAGAATGCTATATCTCAAATTTTTAAGCTAAAATTTCATTAAAAATATTTTATGTGTTTAATGCATAACTATTATAGCAAGTGTATTTTTTTTTTTTTTTTTTTTTTTTTTTTTTTGTAGAGACAGAGTCTTACTTTATGGCCCTCGGTAGAGTGCTGTGGCCTCACACAGCTCACAGCAACCTCCAATTCCTGGGCTTAAGCGATTCTCTTGCCTCAGCCTCCCGAGTAGCTGGGACTACAGGCGCCCGCCACAACACCCGGCTATTTTTTGGTTGCAGTTTGGCGGGGGCAGGTTTGAACCCACCACCCTCGGTATATGGGGCCGGCGCCTTACCCACTGAGCCACAGGCACCGCCCGTGTATTTTGTTTTTTAAAAATGTTCTCTTATTCCTGGTGGTGAATATGAAGTAATCATTTATTTTGAAGTTCGTTACATGTTGAAATATGCACATTAGTTCATATTTTTTGTGAATATGACTCATTTTGGCCTTTCATGCTGTGTCTACACATCGATATGCACATAAAAGATGAGCTTAATCTAGACAGCATATGTGAACTTCTCTACTGAAATGTTTTGATTTTCAATACTTGTTCCTCTTCTTTTGTATGTAATTGCTTTTACCAAAAGAAATTAAGATGCTTTGGAGAAAATGATTAGCAAATCTTGATGTAACTTATTATTTTTAACTGAACTCATATTGATATTAATTTTAATAGAATATCTCAGAGAGTCTTTCAGAGAAGGATCTTAGTTATTCATCTCAGGATGCCAATCAAGAAGAGAAAAACAGAGTAAATGCACAAGTAGAAGGTAAGAACTGTATTTTCCTGTAAAAGACAATTTGATTTGACATATCCAGGACTTTCCATTTCTTTTTTTTTTTTTTGGAGGCAGTGTCTCACTCTGTCACTCTCAGTAGAATTCTGTGATGTCATAGCTCACAGCAACCTCAAACTCTTGGGCTCAAGTGATCCTCTTGTCTCAGCCTCCTGAGTAGCTGGGACTACAAAAACCAATCACAGTGTCCACTCATTTTTACAGATGGGATCTTACTCTTGCTCAGGCTAGTCCTGAACTCCAGAGCACAGGCATCCACCTGCCTTGGCCTCCCAGAGTGCTGGGATTACAGGGTCGAGCTACCGCTCCCCTGGGACTCTGTGTTTCTTATACTTCCCAGGTGACTCCAATGCTGCGGGTTCTTGGACCACACTAAGTAACAAGACTATAGACATCCCTGTAGAGAAATATATAGGAAGACCTATTGGAGAACATTTCCAACAGAAGGATCAAAGGAGGGCCTTATATTGCTTTTACATGCATTTCAGAACATGTTCCTAGCCAGATGGGATAAAGAAAAAAGTGAACAATTCCAAATTATAGATATGAACTATTACTAGTAATTGAAGAGGAAAGAAGTGGCATAAATGATCCCTGAAAAGAATGGTGACCAGAGATTTGAAGAAAGATTCATGAGCAGGGAAAGAAGGAGGGAATAAGTTAGCCATGTAATGTTGCAGTTAATCATGAAGAAACCCGAGAGAATGCTTTTGTATCGATTCAAGAAAGTTTCCTTTACACAGATTAAGATTACTAAGATTACTTCTGCCGGGCAGCGCCTGTGGCTCAGTGAGTAGGGCGCCGGCCCCATGTGCCGAGGGTGGCGGGTGCAAACCCAGCCCCGGCGAACTGCAACGAAAAAATAGCCGGGCGTTGTGGTGGGCGCCTGTAGTCCCAGCTGCTCGGGAGGCTGAGGCAAGAGAATAGCGTAAGCCCAAGAGTTAGAGGTTGCTGTGAGCCGTGTGACGTCACGGCACTCTACCCGAGGGCGGTACAGTGAGACTCTGTCTCTACAAAAAAAAAAAAAAAAAAAAAAAAAAGATTACTTCTGCCACAGAGATCACTGGAAGCAAGAGAGTGTGCTAGAATTATAATGTGGAATTTAGAAGGATAGAATCTGGTACTTGAAACTATTTCTGTTTGAATTCTCCAGTCTGGATATTCAAGGAACATTTTGGGAGAAAAAAAAATTGTGGGGAATGGTGAATCTGTGGGGCTATAACAAAAATGCATTTCTCCTCCTGTAAGTGTTAGGCATCAGAGAAATGTGCTATGTCTATATTCATTCACAAAAATAGATTAACTTGAATATAAAAACACTGGTCATTTAAAAAAAATATTCTTTATTAAAATAGGTGTTTTCTAAAATCAGAAAGAGATTAATGTAATATCCCACATAAAATAAAGTCAAAACCCATAAATTTATAGAGCCCATTTCATGACTTTTCTTAATATTTTCAATGAATATGACACTGATTTTTAAATGGAAAAATTAGTTACTATGTTATAATGATGAGGTGAATCAGTTTGTTTCCTTTTTTTATAAATATGTCATATTTAGAGTGAATATGCATAATTACTTAGATGTATCTTACAAGGCTTTTGAATGAGTGGAGGAAGAAATATGAAGATGGGAAAGCTAGAGGATACAGT
Organism: Nycticebus coucang; assembly: GCF_027406575.1. NCBI lineage: Eukaryota > Metazoa > Chordata > Mammalia > Primates > Lorisidae > Nycticebus > Nycticebus coucang. The sequence continues at coordinate 128,586,050 of NC_069783.1, forward strand.
GTACACCTAATCTGTAGGCCGCAGGGTGCTCCATCCCATCCTGCTCTCATTTTTTCTTGGCCTCTCCAACTTTTCACCTTGCTCATCTCACCCTTTCCTTCTCAGCTCACACATGAGCTCTGGAAATGCCAACCTTGATGCATCTTATTCATTTTCCTTTAACCCCATTCCGTAATTATCAAGTAAAATAGGTAAAAACTGCTTGCCCAATGATGCTGTGGAATATTGTGTCCTACAGCCTTGAGATCTGGGGAATAGAAATGGAAATAAATAACTTACAGTTAAGATGGGGAAGTTGCAAAATAGAAATTCATAGAGTCTTGAGGCCTCACTGAGGGAGGATATGCCTGTTTATCCAGGGAAAGAACCATAATGAATGGAGTCCTCACGTAGCAATCTGTGTCAAAAAAAAAAAAAAAAACGAAAGAAAGAAAAAATGGAAAGAAGATTGTGAGCACATGAGCGAAAAGCATTTCACATATATATCACCAGGCATACACTGATGAAGGTATAAAAAGTAACAGCAACGTAATGATTAACATGTGCAATGCATTGAAGGTTCTAATAGGAGGTAGACAGGAGTACACAGGGCTACTTGGTATGTTTTCCTGGATTGAGAAATTTTTCTTTGTTTATGATGGCTTTGTCATTTATGTTGTGTGGATGAATTTGTGAGTGAATCTGTGATCTTTGTATACCTTCTACCTGGTGACATCTAGTAGTCTTCTGAGTGGTTTTTCAAGTGTTAGATAATTAGGAGTAATTTTTAAAGAAGTATATAGTCTGCTAAAGATTTAACTTCATCTAAACTCTCAATTTGTAAGATAAAAATAAGCTTAGGTTTGTAAATATAAAGCTGAGAGATTTTATCACATCATTCTAAGCAACTCATTTAACTGAATATATGAAATTTACATGACTGAACATTTTATCAACATCAGTGACAGTGGAAGAAGAGCCTAAAGGAAGTGAAAATAACCAGCCACAGGTATCAAGAAATATAAATTTAAGTTCCTTGTTTAATATTGTTTACATGAATGATGTGACATAGTCCAAGGGACATTTCCTACTGGAACAGCATTTTAGAATTCATACGTGGTTAGCTAATATTTAATTTTAAGAAGTTTTTAAAACTCGTTATAAAACTTAAACCTTCCTAAAGTGAAGAGTTACTTATAGATAATCTTTGTCCTTGGAAGCGAGGCAGAATATTTCTGGTGTTTTCCTGGCTCTTTAGTTTTATAACCTTACATGATAAGAAAGGTAATGCCAAGTACAGAATCATATTACTAAGCAAGAGAAATTACGAGCAATTTTATCATGATGGCCACTGAGTTGGACTCATGTTCAGAGATTCCCAGTGTCCCAAACTGTAGTGTAATTTTATACTCCCAGTCATTAACGCCAGTTTGTTTACTTTTTCTGCCTTGTGGCCTCTAACTCAGTTCAGTGTGTGTGTTGCAAGAGGGAATGAGGTCATTAGATTGTGTCTAAAAGGAAATCCTACCTTGCAGAAAAGGACTTGGATGTGAGGATATAGCAGCAAGTTGTAACTCACTTAGCTGCAGGAAATCATTAAAAGGTATCAAGGTTCCTTCACTCACTGTCTTATGAGGACATTAGAATATATTAGACGTGGGCTTAAGCATATAGTCTGTGTCAGAAGACAGCATCATTTGAATTCACATTTGAGAATTGGCTTTTCTTTCTGATTGCTATTAATTTTACCTTGTGATAATGTAAAATTTCCAAGTTTTCAGTTATCAGTTTTTAAAAACAGTACAGAAGGATATATGTGAATCTTAGTAAATGTGGAATGTAAAGGTCTTAGCAAAGTAACTAAGAAAATGCCAGGAAAGCTATGTTAACTTGTGTGATGAAAATGTGTCAAAAGGTCTATGAACCAAGTGTATGGTGCCCCATGATCATACTAATGTACACAGCTATGATTTAATGAAAAAAATAAAAAAATAAAAACAGTACAGAAATAATCACATTAATAGTGACCGGGAATGAATGAGGACTGATAGAATGTATCTACATATTCAGAACTTCCTTTTGTGCAAAAGTATGAGTGACTGTGCATCAAACAATGCAAAGTAGAATGGGGAAGTAAATAAAAACACCTGAGAAATGAGTTGAAACAGAGTTTTGGTTAAAACTTTGAATAATAGAAAATTCCTGCTTGTCCTATAGTGGAGTTTGTGTAAAGAAGGAGGGAAGTTTTGAAAAAGCACCATCTAATGTAACAAATACTATACCAGACTATGAGAGGAATGATACACCTGGAGTGTCCACTTTTTATTGTTTGAGGCATTTTCTCAATAAAAAGGTCTCAGTCACAAAAATATTTCCCATCTCATGCCTACTTTGTGTTCCTGAAGTATAATCGGCACTCACCTTCTAAAGTTTATTTAAATGAAAAAAAAAAAGTATACTGTAAAAATGCTAACAATGCACACAGACACTCGGCGTGCATTTAACACAGGTGAGGAGAAATGTGAAGATAATACAGACACTAAAACAAGCAAGGAAATCAGAAGTTAAAAGTTGAAATGAAGGGACAGTAAGAGTTTTTTTTTTCTGATGTACTTATTTTTATATCATAATTTTTTAACGAATCATAACTGTACCTTAATGCTTTTATACACAATTTTGAATGCTTACATCAAACTGGTTAACATAGCCAACACTTCATTTGATTATTTGTCGTGTTAAGACATTGAGTCTCTACTCTTAATAGATTTGACATGTACCCTTACAATATACAACATAGGTGATGTCCCACCTTTTATCTTCCTTCACACACCGCCCCCCTTACTCTCCCCCTCTCTACCCTCTTTCATTCTGGGCTATAGTTGTGATTTATCATTCATATAAAAGTGTGAGGGATTATATATTCCTTTCATAATAGTACTGAGTACATTGGATCATTTTTCTTCCGCTCTTGATATACTGTACTAAGAAAAATATGTTCCAGCTCCATCCATGTGAACATAAAAGGGGCAAAGTCTCCATCTTTCTGATGGCTGCATAATATTCCATGGTATACATATACCACAATGTTTTACTCCATTCAGGGTTCTATGGGTACATGAATTGGGCTGTAATAAACATTCTGGTGCAAATATGTTTGTTGTAAAATGATGATTGGTCATCTGGATGTATTCCTAGCAGAGGCATAGCAGGATCAAATGGTAGGTCTACTTTTAGTTTCCTAAGTGTTCTCCAAACCTCTTTCTAAAAGGAACATATTAGCCTGCATTCCCACCAGCAGTGCAGAAATGTTCCCTTCTCTCCACATCCACATCAAAATCTGTAGTTTTGTGATTTTGGGATGTGGCCTACTCTTCCTGGAGTTAGATGATGTCTCAAAGTGGTTTTGATTTGTATTTATCTGATGATTAAAGATGATGAGCAGTTTTTCATGTGAAAACCATGCACCTATTTTCTTCAGAGGAGCTTCTGTTCAATTCTCTTGCCCCAAATGAAATGGGATCACTTGTTTTTTTCCTTATTAATTAATTTGGGTTTACTGTTTATTCTAGTTATCAAACCTTTGTTGGAAACATAACCTGGAAAAATCTTCTCCCATTCTGAGAACCGTGTGCCTGCTTTACTTCCTTTGTTCTTGGCTGTGCAGAAGTTGGGGTTTGATCAGATCTCTGTAATATATTTTCAGTGTTGCTTCAGTTGCCCAGGGGCTGGGATCCTCCTCATAACATATTCTTCCAGGCCAATTTTTTCAAGTGTTTCACCTGTCCCCTCTTAAAGTATTTTTATAGTTTCATGTCTTAAGTTTAAATCTTTTATCCAGGGAGAATCAATTTTTGTTAATGGTGAAAGATGAGGGTCCAGTTTCAGTGTTCTACAAGTTGCCAGCCAATTCATCCAGCACCATTTGTTGAATAGGGAATCTTTCCTCCTATTTATGTTTTTGATATGCTTATAAAAGATAAATGATAAAATGATAGTAAGTGTCCATGTTAATCTCTTGTTTCTCTGTTGTGTTCCATACATTTACCTCGGTATTTTTGTGGCACTACCATGCTGTTTTGATCACTATAGATTTCTAGTATAGGCTGAAGTCTGGTAGCCTGATTGCTACTGCTTTGTCTTTATTTCTGAGTAATGTCTTGGTTATTCAAGGTTTTTTCTGATTCCATATAAACAAAGTACTAGTTTTTCCATGTTGCTTTGGGTAATATGGACATTTTAACAATGAATATTCTTCACAGCCGTGAGCATGGGGTATGTTTTTCCATTCGTTAACATCTTCAGCTTTTTTTTTTTCTCAGAGTTTCATAGTTCTCTTTAGAAAGATATTTCATGTCCTTTTTGAGGTAAATTCCCAAATATTTCATCTTCTATGGTACTACTGTAAAAGGAATCTAGTCTTTGACTATTTTTTCAGCTTGACTATTGTTGGTATATGTAAAATCTATAGATTTGTAAGTATTGATTTTGTATCCTGAGACATGCTGTATTTTTTGATCAGAGGTGGGTGTTTGCAACAGAATAGAGAACCAAGAGAGAACTCAGCTATTTACCATTATATGACCTTTGACAAGCCAACTAAAAACATTCAGTGGGAAAATGATTCCTTATTTTACAAATGCTGCTAGGTGAACTGGCTGGCTACATGTGGAAGAATGAAACTGGACACACACCTTTCAGTATTAACTAAGATGGACTCACACTGTATTAAAATTTACACTTCAGACATGAAACTTTAAAAATACTATAAGAAAGTACAGGGAAAATACTTTAAGAAATTGACCTGGGTGAATATTTTATGAGGAGTACCCCCTGGGCAACTGAAGCAACACCAGAAATACATTACTGTAACCTGATCAAACTAAAAAGCTTCTGCACAGCCAAGAACACAGTAAGTAAAACAAGCAGACAGCCCTCAGAATGGGAGAAGATATGTGCAGGTTATGTCTCTGACAAAGGTTTAATCACCAGAATCCACATAGAAATCAAACATATTAGCAGGAAAAGAACAAGTGATCTCATCTCAGGGTGGGCAAGGGACTTGAAGAGAAACTTCTCTGAAGAAGACCGGCACACTGCCTACAGACATATGCAAAAATGCTCATCATCTTTAATCACCAGAGAATTGCAAATAAAACCTCTTTGAGCTATCATCTAACTCCAGTAAGATTAGCCCCACATCACAAAATATCCAAACCAGAGATGCTGGCATGGATGTGGAGAAAAGGGAACACTTCTGCACTGCTGGTGGGAATGCAAACTAATGCATTTCTTTTGGAAGGATATTTGGAGAACACATAGGGATCTAAAAATATACCTCCCATCGGATCCTACAATACCTCTACTAGTACTAGGTATATATCCAGAAGTTTAAAACTTTAATCCAGTGAGAGTCTATCTTAGTTAATGCTGAAAGGTGTGGGTCCAGTTTCAGTCTTCTACACATTGCCAACCAGTTCACCCAGCACCCAGATTAAATAGAGAATCTTTCCCAAAAATGACATCTTTGATGGTCTTATCAAAGATCAAATGATTATAAGTGTCTGGGCTCCTCTCTTGGTTCTCTATTCTGTTCCATACATCTACCTCTCTATTTTTGTGCCAGTACCATGCTGTTTTGATCTGTATTGATTTATAGTATAATATGACACCTGGTAGCATGATTCCTCCAGATTTGTTTTTATTTCTGAGGAATATCTGGCTATTTGATGTTTTTAATGATTCCATATTAAACGAAGTATTACTTTTTTGAGGTCTTTAAAGTATGACAGTCATGCTTTAATAGGGATATTGGTTTGGGTAGGATGGACATTTTAACAATGTTGATTCTTCCCAGCTATGATCGTGGTATGATTTTCTATTTGTTAACATCTTTAGCTATTTCTTTTCTCCGAGTTTCATAGTTCTATTTTTAAAGATGTTTAGCATCCTTTGCTAGTTAAATTCCCAAATACTTCATCTTCTTTGGCACTACTATAAAATGAATGGAGTACTTGACTGTTTTTTCAGCTTGACTATTGTTGGTCTATATAAAGGATAAAGATTTATGAGTGTTGATTTTTATATTCCTTGGTCACTTCTAAGAGTTTTTTAGTTGAATCCCTGAGGTTTTCCAGATATACAATCATATAATATGGGAAGAGTGAAAGTTTGATCTCCTCTGACATTATATGGATACCCTGATCACCTTTTCTTGCCTGATTGAGATGACTTCCATTACAATGTTAAAAAGTAGTGGAGACAATTGGCAACCATGCCTCATCCCTGATCTGACTGGAAATGATTTCAGTATAATTCCATTCAATATGATATTTGCTGTAGGCCTCTATCATTTTAAGAAATGTCCCTTCTGTACCAATTGTCTTACGTGTTCTGATCATGAAAGGATGCTGGATATTATCAAAAGCTTTTTATGCATCAATTGAGAGAAGCATATGGCCTTTGTTTTTTATTTTGTTCATGTCATAAATTACATTTATAGATTTATGGGTATTGAAACAGCTTTGAGTCCCTGGGATAAAACCCACTAGGTCATGGTGTATAATTTGTTTGATGGGTTACTGGATTCTGTTTGTAGGAACTTTTATTTATTTTTATTATTATTTTTTGTAGTTGTTGGCTGGGGTCTGGTTGGAACCCTCCACCTCCGGTATATGGGGCCAACACCATACCCCTTGAGCCACAGTCACCAACCTATTTGCTATGATCTTATTGAATATTATTGTATCAATATTCATTAGAGATATTGGTTTATAATTTTCTTTTTTTGGTTGGGTCTTGTCCTGGTTTAGAGTCAATGTGATGTTTGCTTCATAGAATGTGTTGGATAGTATTCCTTGTTTTTCTATATTTTAGAAAAAGTTAGTAATATAGATACTAGTTAGTCTTTAAAGGTTTTGTAGAATTCTTATGTGAAACGATCTGATCCCAGACTTTTCTTTTTGGGGAGATTTTGTATAGTTGATGCTATTTCAGAGCTTGATATATGCATGGTCAACATGTCCGCTTCACTCTGGCTAAGTCTTGGAGGGTGGCGTCTTCCAAGTATTGGTCTATTTCCTTTAGATTTTTGTATTTCTGAGAATAGAGTTTCTTATAATATTCATTCAGGATTTTTTGAAGTTTTGAGGAGTCTGCTGTTATTTTGTCTTTGTCATTTCTGATTGATTTATTCCTGGTTAGGTTAGGCAAAGGTTTATCTATTTTATTGACCTTTTCAAAAAAACCAACTTTTTGATGTATTGATCTGCTGTATAATCCTTTTGTTTTCAATTTCTGCCTGAATTTTGGTTATTTCTTTTTTTCTGCTGAGTTTGGGATTGGAATGTTCTTCATTTTCCAGTTGCTTGAGATGTTCTCTTGCAGTGTTATAAATTTCCCTTTTAGGCCGGCCTTTGTGATATCCAAGAGGTTCTGGAAATTGGTGTCTTCATTATCTTTTTGTTCCAAAAATTTGGTAATTTTCTTCTTAATCTCACCTATGACTCAGCTATCATTCAGCATAAGATTATTTAGTTTTCATGTTTTTGTATGAGTATGCAGATTTCTCTTGTTACTTAATTCAACTTTTGATGATGGTCTGAGAAGATGCAAGGAATAATTTATATTCTTTTAAATGTACTGAGTTTATACTTGTGACCTAAGATGTGATCAGTTTTGGAGGATGTTACATGGGCTGATGAAAAGAATGTGTATTCAGTTTTCTTAGGATGGAATGTTCTGTAGATGTCTGTTAATTCCAATTGTTAAATGGTTAGGTTTAAGTCCAAAATGTCTTTGCGTACTTTCTGACTGGAGGATCTATCCAACACTGCCAAAGGAGTGCTAAAATCTCTATTATGGTGCTGTAGGAAATCAAATTACACATATCTGTTAGAGTCTCTCTTATAAGTTGAGGTGCATTCTGGTTGGGTGCAAAAATGTTAATAATTGAAATCTCATCATGTTGAACGTTTCCCTTACCAACAATGAAGTGACCTTCATTATCGTTCCTTGCTTTTTGGTATAAAGACTATTGTATCTGTGAATAAATTGTCAACCCCTACTTTTTTTCTGATTTCCATTTTCCTGTATTATAGATGACCATCCCTTCACCCTGAGTATATATTTATCTTTTAAGGTAAGAGGAGATTCTTGTATGCCACAGATATCTGACTTGAGTTGTTGTATCCGGTCAGCCAACCTGTGCCTCTTTAGAGGACACTATCCATTCACATTAATTGACAATACTGAGAAGCCTAGTAGTATTTTGGGTATCATGATTTTTCAAAAGTCCACTGGGCATTTTTAATCCTTTTTTCACTGCGAAGTTGGAATTTTATCACAAGTTTCTGAGTGAGTTGACTTTGGTGGTAGAGGATTGTGCTGGTCACAGTAGAGGATATGATTGAGAATATCCTGGAGAGGTAGTTTTGTTATGGCAGATTTCTTCAACATGTGAATGTCATTAAAGTATTTAACTTCTCTATCATGAATGAACCTCGGTTTAGCTGGATACAGGATCCTGGGTTGAAAGTTATTTCATTGTAGGAAGTTAAAGTTCGATGACCACTCTTCTAGCTTGAAAAGTTTCAGTAAAGAGATCTGCAGTCATTCTAATATTCTTACCTTTGTAGGTTATGGTTTTCTTATGTCTGGCTGCTTGTAGAATTTTCTCCTTCATATTAACTTTGGCGAAGTTAGTTATAATATGTCTGGGAGATGCTTTCTTTGGGTTGAGTCATGTTGGGGTTCTGAAACTGTCTGCTCTCTTAATTTCAGAATCTCTTGCCATGTTTGATAAGTTCTCCTCAATTATCCCTTGCAGTAGAGCATCTGTGGCTTTCGAGGCAACCTCATCCCCTTCAGGAATTGGTAAAAGGCAAATGTTAGTTTTCTCTGAAGTGTCTCAGAACTCTCTGAGAGAATGATCCATTTTTGCTCTCCCTTTCTCTTCCACACTGAGCATTTGGGAGCATTCAAAAGCTTTGTCTTCAATGTCAGAAATCCTTTCTTCTGCCTGCTCCACTCTGTTACTGAGGGATACTACTATATTTCTCAGATCTTTGAGGGCTACAACTTCTTGCCTCAATGTGTCAAAACTTTGTTGACTTTGTCTTTGAATTCATTGAATTCTTGAGACAACTCAATTCTCACAGAAATTGCATTTCTTTCCTGGGTATATTCTCCTGCAGGCCAGGTGCTATTTGAGTTAACAGAAATTGTGACTGCCCTATATCACTCCTGTTGCATCAATTCTCATGGAGCTGGCATCTCTGTCTCCATTACACTCTGTGTTGGGGCAGGTACAGTTAGAGCTTAGAAATGGCTCTAGTTTCAGCCCTTCCCTGGACTGGTGCTGCTGCTCCACCTGTTTTTGTCCCAGCTATGCTCCTCTGGGGGCCAGTTGCATCTTGGGCTCTCAGAAGCAGCATTTCTGACTCAGCCCTGCCCTGGTTGTATACCTTCTCTGTGTTCACGTGGATACTATTGTCTGTCCCTGTCACGCCACTCCAAGGCAGGTACTGCCTCAGGCGTATCCTTTGGTCATGGGCCTGTGTATCCATCTCAGATCTGTTCCACCCATGGCTGCCCCCAGAGCAGAAGCCAGCTGCCTGTTCTTGCTAAGAGAGGCGGGAAGTCTTTCTTCAAAACATCACCAGGGGTGTGAGCCCTATTGTTCATGCCACTGCCACTGCTGCGCTGCCCCCATGGGGCGCCATCTCTTCTTCTCTTGTATGGCTCCCTTGCTTCACAGTCCCCACTTCCCACCCATGCCTCTGTTTCAGCACAGACTCATAACAGCCCATGCCCTGTCCACAGCTCTCGAGAAAATGCCCACAAATCTGGACTCCATGGGGGACAGGCTTTCCAGAATATAGGGTGAGAGTGGAGGGGAGTGGTGGGAGTTCAGAATTGCAGGTAGAGTCTATGTTCAGTTTTATGCCTCATGGGAGAGCACCATGGCACACTAGTGGTACATCTCTGGGGAAGGAGTTCTGGTTTATAGAGTGTCTCTCACATGGGATAAAATAGGAGGAGATCTGAACTCTGCTTGCTTGTTTGTAGAAAGTATCCTGCGAGGTATTCTCATGGGGGAGAGGACTTACATCCACTTGGTGATGGGTTTTGTACTTATTGTTTGTTTCCTTGGGTTCTTAGCTCGCCTCAGCAGGGGTGATGTGTTCTTCAATCTTCACTCCTGGCTCAGCTCCAAACCATCAGCTTACTTGCTAAACTTCTGTCCTTTCACCCTCCTTTTGGACGGGTGCCTCTGTGGAAATCTTGCCTCCTCCCCGACAGTGGACATTTTCAATCCTTTCACCATTGTGGATGTTAGATTTCATTCCAGGTTTTCTGGGTGAGTTTACTTCAGTGGTAGACCATTAATCTGATCATGATGGAGGATGAGTCTGAGAATTTCATTGATACCTGGCTTAGTTATGGCTAATTTCTTCCACATGTGTGTGTCAGTGAAGTATTTGGTTCCTCGATCAAAAATGAAAGTCAGTCTAGCTGGATACAGGATCCTAGGCTGAAAGTTATTTTCTTTTAGGAGATTGAAAATGGATGTCCATCCTCTTGTGGCTTGAAAAGTTTCAACAGAGAGATCTGCAGTCATTCTAATATTCTTCATCTTGTAGGTTATACTTTAGTTACATCTGGCTGTTTGCACAATTCTCTCCCTCATGTTTACTTGGGCATAGTTAATTACAATGCATCCAGGAGATGCTTTATTTGGATTGAGCTCTTCAGAGAAGAAAAAGTTCAAGTTCAAAACGAGGTAGATGGTTCCCTTGCCTCTGCTGCTTTTTCCTTTGTCAGTTGTCTGGTCCATTCTGATTTTCCAAGTTTGCATGTTTTATTAATTACATCTAATTAATAAAGATTTGATTAGCAGAACTGAGGGTCACCATCTTCATCATGATTTTTATGTTCATTTGTATAATGTGTAGAAAAGAAAATGTACAAGTAAGTGCCCAGAACATTTTAGGTGCTTCTAAGAGATGTGTTCTCTGTTCCTATCCTTCCATTTTTATTAAGGATTGCCATACTTTCTTGAAGTTGTTTCCTAATTGGGAAGGAGATGCACAGTTTATGTACTGTTTGCTTGCTTTTACTTAAACATAAACATAAGGCAAGTTGTTCTTATGAGAGGATTTCTTTCTCTTCAACAGTTTTTCCTATCAGTAAATATTTTATCACAAAACATTTTGATGTCTTCAAGGCTTTGTTTAGCTAAATGAAGCAGCATTGACATTGTTGAGCTTATACTCAACATGACATACTCCAAAGTTGCCCATTATGCCAGTATCTAACGTCAACACTAAAATATTTCTAGAGTGAGAAATATGTTAAGGATGTAATGCCAGAACTATGATAGCCCATGTATTATATTATTCACAATGTTCATCTGTGTTTGGTGGAGAATGCAAAGTAATGTTATGGAAGGTGAAGTAAGATCCTTGTTGCTATATAACATGAGTTAATGTTGTGTTTTCGAATATGTTTCTTTTGGCTGCCCATGCTCAATTTACAGAACCTGTAGCCATACAGAAGTGGAAGGTAAGGTTCATCTCGAGAACATATGTATGGCTGCAATGCTCTGGTTTAGAAGACATTCTTTTTTTCTTTTAAAGTTAAAAAATATATATATTCTTAGAGTAGAAAATTCAAACATTTTTTGGGCGGCGCCTATGGCTCAGTCGGTAAGGCGCCGGCCCCATATACTGAGGGTGACGGGTTCAAACCCCGCCCTGGCCAAACTGCAACCAAAAAATAGCCGGGCATTGTGGTGTGCGCCTGTAGTCCCAGCTACTCGGGAGGCTGAGGCAAGAGAATCGCTTAAGCCCAGGAGTTGGAGGTTGCTGTGAGCTCTGTGAGGCCACGGCACTCTACCGAGGGCCATAAAGTGAGACTCTGTTTTTTCTAACATTCCATTAGAAATTTTGTGATTTTAAATGCCATTTCAGTGTGGAATATGTGACTGGGAGGAATTGGAGGCTGTATTCCAAAGGATATTTTTAGGTAAAGAAATGTGGACTCTTTAAATACAAAAAAAAAAGAAAAGAAAAGAAAAGAAAAGAAAATTCAAACATTTTTGACAAAAGTGATTAGGAAATCTTGATACTACTTATTGTAACTATAATATACTTGAAACTTAATAGTTGATGTTAATATTAACAGAACTTATTGGAGAATCTTACCAAGGATGATTTTGGTGGTTCTTCTCGAAATGGAAATTCAAATGGAAACAAGAAAGTATGCAAACAATTAGAGGGTAAACAATGTATCTTATGAAAAATGTCATGTGAACGAATGTTTATTGAGGAACATGAGCACCAAAAACAACCTTGGCTTTTAGATATGTATGGTAGAAAAAAAAAAAAAGAAGAAGAAGAAGCAAAACAGTGATAAATTGTATCTCTTCTCAGGTGTCAGCAACAGATGATGATGAAATCAAGAATATCACTAAATTAATGGAATCTTTAGTTCCATCTCAATATAGTGCAAGAGCTGAGCAAAGTCAGTAAATGAGGAAAAGGGCAGGTTTACAAAAGGGAATGAAGAACTGGGAAAGCAGACAGTACAGGGAATACATAGAGACAAAAGGAGCAGATGGATGTAATGGCAGAGTGTTCCAATAAAATACTTCTAAATAAAAGGTAGATTAAGGAGTTAGACAGGTGGGAAGAATATAATAAAATGAGCTTCCAGGGCCAAAATGAGTGAGACAAGTAGCACCAACTTCCATGTTCTCCCTGTTTCTCTATGTTGGGAAGGCATTAAGGTCTGTGGCCCCTGGTCATGCAGAGCTGTCTGATGGAGTGTGGAACTGTACTGGTATGCAATTTCTCATCGTATAAAGTGATGTTTCCTCATATCATATGGTTCAATTCAATTGATAGAAGACAATAGGCTTACTCCTGGAGAGGTCAGGAAAGCTGTTGCCAAGTAACATTCCCTTAGAAATTTTGTGATTTTAAATGCCATTTCAGTGTGGAGTATGTGACTGGGAGGAACTGGAAGCTGTATTCCAAAGGATATTTTTAGGTAAAGAAATGTGGACTCTTTAAATACAAGAGCTTCTCGAAACATTAAGAAATCATTGGGGACCATGTTAAAAATGCACATCGTGATTGAGCAGGTTTGTGATTCTACAGTCGTAATGCATTCTCATTTGTTTCCAGTGCTGTTGGTCCTCAGAATGCCCTGAATAACTAGGGTGTAGAGTTCTCTGTAGAGAAATGTGTAGGAGGCACCATTGAAGAACACTTCCAACGGAGAATCAAGGGAAAGCATTATTTTGCTCTTATTTCTGAGCATGTTCCTAGCTGGAGGATGACAATGAATGATAGAGAAATTGAAATACTAGATATATGATGTTATTGCAAATAAAGAGGAAAGAGGTGGTGGAAATAATCCATCAAAAGAATGCAGATGGCAGATTGCAAGATTTTTTTGCAAACCAAGAGGGCTTGTGAGTGGGCATAGAGGCAAGGCAGAAAGAAGTTTAGTGAGGAAATTTCTCAGTTACTGATGAGCAAACATGAGAGAACTCAGTTCAGGTGGCTTCAGGAAATTTGCACACACAGAGAAGACTGGATTACTGCAGCTCCAGAGATTACTGGAAGGAGGAGGAAGTGCTGGGATTAGGGCAGAACACAGAGAGGCATTTCTTTTCTCCAGAAGGATCAGGCATCTGAGATATATGTTGCATTGATACTAATTAATAAGATGAGGTTGCATTGAACAAAGATGGGTGGCTTTTTTTGCAAATGCTATTTCTTTCTATAAAGTAGCTGTTTCGTAAAATCCCTTAATGAGTTAATGTGAGATCTCCAAGAACATTCATTTTAGAAACAGTACACTTATCATTTGATTCAATCTGTATAAAAGTAAACAATGCAAGCAAAATATGTATCCCCTAATATTCTGAAAATGTTTTAAAAAAGCCTAAAAGCTTATTTTTTCTGAATTTTAATGTCACGTGCAGTGAATATTCTAGTGATTTTTGAATACAAAAATTCAATAACATCTAATAATTCTTTTTTAAAAACATTTTAACTTTTTTTTTTTTTTTTTTTTTTTTAGGGCCAGGGCTTGGTTTGAACCTGCCACCTCTGGCATATGGGGCTAGTGCCCTACTCCTTGGAGCCACAGGAGCCACCCAACATCTAATAATTATATGGCCATTCAGTGTTTCCTTTTTGATAAATAATTCACCATAGATAGCTCAGTATAATTTCTCACATACCTCTTATATGAATTGAGAAAGAAAGTTAACAGCACAAAAGTAGAGGACCTAAGAAATATTGGTATACTTGCGTCTGTTGTGGGTGTGGAAAAGATCAAATTTTTAAAACTGCTATTCTACAAGGGTCTAGCCATGCAGATCGATTGAACCATTCCTCTAATGAGAAATGGATTATGCCCTCATCTGAACTGTCATCATAGCTGTGTTTCTTCCTAAATGACGTCCACAAACTGAAGAACTTGGCAGTTAATTGCAGCCTATTGTACAAATGATGTTTTGGGTTGTAGTAAAGACATGCTGTAAGCTTCTGCCATCGGCCTTGCCTTTTATGCTCTCTGGGTCATGATTTGCTCCTTCAAATAAAGACCACTCTTCACTCTTCTGTATGTGCACTTTTCTATATGAGTGATTTTCATTTGAAACATAATCTCATTTTTGAAGTTTTAACTGTATATTATATTAAACTTGTATTCCTATTGTCTTCAGTTTTTGTCTGTTATGCTCCTGTCTGCCCATAAATCAATCAATCCACCAATAAAAGAGAGAAAAAGCAGCCTGAAACCTAAAGTAATTATTTTCAAAGCCCAGCTTGAGGCTTCTGCTCAATAGGAACTCTCCTCCACTGTATGTTTGGCTTTGTCATATTTACATTTACAGTGTCATTTACACTGATTGTATATTCTCTTTTTTTTTCAGTGCATGTTAAGACACAACAGTATCTCAGTATCAGGTAATAATATTCATTGTCTTGAATTATTTTCTGTACATTATGTGAAATTATACTTTACTTATGATACAATTTGTTTCAAAGCTTACTGTGCGTGATGTTGATATAAAACCTCCTATTCCAAAAAAAGGAGTACAAAGGATTAAAGTTAAACCAGCTGCAACAGATAATTTTCTTTTGTTGTTGTTGTTATTCTGCCTCCCATTGTTCTCTGATTTGGCATCCCTGTCCTTGTTAGGGAATTGACAGAGGTGAATTTGGTGATTCCACAACTTTCCAAGTGCTTCTTGGAATTCAAATCTTTACTTAGAGGAGCACTTCATGTTAACATCTCAGTCATGTTTAATTATTCCATCTTACTGATTTTACACTGATGATGCAAAGGAAGTCAGATGATCCAATTAGCAGAGTGTGTTTGTGTGAGGGAGTATCCTTATTAGTAAAATAATTAATCATTCCTTTATGACTATTTGGTAGACACAGTCTTAAAACCATGATCCTGAAAGGTTAATAGTAGGAAATAGTCCTTCCGTACTATTGAATATATTACACAGAAGTAATCAACACCGGGAGTTGTCTGGACATTATTTCCATAGACTTTCAAAGTGTGTCTGGTGATAAATATTGCTGAGAATTAGTCTTTGTGTCATAAAACTGTACAAAGATGGTATACATTGCAACTTCTTTATTTGCTCAACTTTACATTTTTTGCATCTGTTGAGAATGACACTAGTATCCTTGTTTAATTTAAGCTCTCTATACCTTTCCAACATATGTGTACCACACTTAACTGAACACTCTGAACGCAGATTAGAAAAGGGGCATTCGTAAGTAAATGTGATTGGGGATCCCTAGGAGTCTTTGTATACAGTCCATTGTAAACATTAAAGGTATTTGTACCAGAATGTTTATTGCAGCCCAATTCATAATTGCTAAGTCATGGAAGAAGCCCAAGTGCCCTTCGATCCAGGAATGGATCAATAAATTGTGGTATATGTACACCATGGAATATTATGCAGCCTTAAAGAAAGATGAAGACTTTACCTCTTTCATGTTTACATGGGTGGAGCTGGAAAATATTCTTTTTAGCAAAGTATCTCAAGAATGGAAGAAAAAGTATCCAATGTACTCAGCCCTACTATGAAACTGATTTATAGCTTTCATATGAAAGCACAAGAATATGGGGAAAGGGGTAAGGGAGGGGAGGGGAGGGGAGGGAGAGGATGGGTCGATGGAGGGTAAATGGTGGGATCATACCTACAGAGCATTTTAAAAGGGTACAGGTGAAACTTACTAAATGCAGAATATAAATGTCTGAACACAATAATTAAGAAAATGCCATGAAGGCTATGTTAACCAGTTCAATGAAAATATTTCAAATTGTATATAAAACCAGCACATTGTACCCTATGATTGCATTAATGTACACAGCTATGATTTAATTTAAAAAATCTTACTATACTGAGCATTGAAATTGAAAAAAATTATAATACAAAACTCAGATTATTCATTCCATAAAAAACCACATTACACTGGAGGCTAACACTATGTGAAACATTTCTGGAACCACTCATATATTTCAGAAGTGCATTTATTTTGCAGTATAGCCTGTAAGTCATCTTCTGTTTATACATGTGGCCCTGGAATTTACCTTCCCTAACTGTGGTCCCTCTCCAGGGCCATTAGGATGATTAAGCAGACCTTGAATTGGTAATATAGTACCTATAATAGTACCTTAGGTCTCACATGGGGTTTTCACAATCTGACTTTTTCTCAACTCTCCATTTTAGCCCTTTTCCTGTGTGTCTGTCTTTTCACTAGCATTACTGAACTACCTCTGGGAGTGCCCTCTGAACCAATCCCTCTCTGTTGGACAAATGCACATCCTCTTTCAGACTTGTTTTTACTCCTGCTGCTTCCTGTCCTGCTCTCCCTTTTTCCTGGCCTCTCCATCTTTTCATCTTGCTCATCTCACCCTTTACTTCTCAGTTCAGACATGACTTCTGGAAAAGCCAACCTTGACAGATCTTATTCATTTCCCTTTAACCACAGTTTAATTATCAAGTAGAATAGATAAAAACTGTGTGCCCAACAATGCTGTGGAATATTGTGACCTACAGCCTTGGGATCTGGGGAATAGAAATGGAAAGAATTAACTTATAGTTCAGGTGGGGAAGGTGCAGAAGAGAAACCCGTAAGTGCTGAGGCCTCAGTGAGAGAGTAGATGCCGTTTGTCCAGGGAAAGAGCTGTAATTAACAGAGTCCTCACATAGCAATCTGTGTCCAAAAATAGAGAAGGAAAGAATGAAAGAAAAGAAAAGAAAGGAGAAAAATAACAAGAAGAAAAAAGTAAAGAACAAACGGAACAAATATTGTCAGCCTATTAGAAGGAAAGCATTTCACACGTAAGTCACAGGGCATACACTGATTATGGTATAAAAAGTAACAGCAACTTAGTGAATAACATGTGCAATGCCTGGCAGGTTCTATTAAGTAGGAGAAAGAAGTAAACAGGGCTACTTGATATGTTTTCCTGGATTGAAAATTTTTTCTTTGTTTATGATGGCTTTGTCATTTATGTTGGGTGGATGAATTTCTGCGTGAATCTGTGATCTTTGTGTGCCTTTTACACACTAATGCCTAGTAGTTTTCTGAGTGGTTTTTCAAGTGTTAGGTAATTAGGAGTATTTTTTAAAGAAGTATATAGTCTGCTAAAGACAACTTCATCTAACTCTCAATCTATAAAATAAAAAGAAATTTAGCTTTCTATCCATTTTTATAAAGCTGATAGCTTTTACCACATAATTCTAAGCAACTGATTGTTAGATTAATTAGGAGTATTTTTTAAGGAAGTCTATAGTCTGCTAAAGACTTAACTTCATCTAAACTCAACTTATAAAATCAACAGAAATGTAGCTTTCTATCCACTTTTATAAAGCTGATAGCTTTTATCACATCATTCTAATCAACTCATTTACCTAAATATATGAAATTTACAGTATACAACTTTGTTACATCAGAAGAAGAGGAAGAAGAGCCTAAAGGAGATGAAAATGACAAGCCACACGTATAAACAAATTTACATTTATGTTTCTGGTTTAATACTGTTTTCTTTATGTGAATGATGTGACATAGTCCAAGGGACATTTCCTACTGGAATAGTATTTTAGAATTCATATGTCATAAGCTAATGTTTAAGTTGAGGGAGTTTTTTTAACTAGTTATAAAACTTAAACCTTGCTAGAGTGAGGAGTGACTTATAGCTAATCTTTGTCCTTGGAATCGAGGCAGAGAATTTCTGATGTTTTTCTGGTTCTTTAGTTTTATAACCTTATATAATAAGGAAGGTATTGCCAAGTACAGAATCATATTACTAAGCAAGAGAAATTATGAGCAATTTCACCAAGATGGCCACTGAGTTGGACTCATGTTCAAAGAATCACCATTCCCAATGTCCCAAACTGTAGTGGAATTTTATACTGCCAGTCATTCATGCCAGGTAAAGTATTTCTTTCTCCTTATGGCCTCTGGCTCAGTTCAGTATGTGTTGAGAGAGGGAAAGGGGTCATTAGACTGTGCCTATGAAGATAATCCTACCTTAAGAATGGGACTTTGATGTGAGGGTGCAGCAGCAAGTTTGTAACTACTTACCTACAGGACATTATTAAATGGTATCAAGGTTCCTTCACGCACTGTCTTAAGAGGACATTAGAATATCTTAGTCATAGGCTTAAGCAGATAGATAGTCTGTGTCAGAAAATAGCACTGTCATATTATGGATATCATTTGAATTTACATTTGAGGATTGGCTTTTCTTTCTGATTGCTACTGATTTTATCATGTAATAATGTATAGTTTCCCAGGTTTGAGTTGTCATCAGTTTTTACAAACAGTTTGGAAATGCAGTCTGGGGGGGGCCACTATGAGGTTAGAAGGTTTTAGTTAGGGAGGCTCTGTATTCACACTAGTTATCTACTGATGCATTTGGTCGTTTTTAAAGATAATAAGTTAATTCTGGACTGAATGAGAATGTTACATTTGCTAGTTCACAATTTTTTTCTATGTGTTCTCTAAGGAATATTATTTTTTAACATGTATTTACAAGCCAGTGATTTCAGAGTAGATAAATACATTTAGGAAGTTTTCCAGTACGATTCTTATTTTCTAATTTTATTTTGGAAAGAACATTCTCCTTGACAGAAAACACAACTGAGAAACAAAATAAGCACAAGAATATTGCATGTTTGCATATGAAAACATGTCTCCTGACTAGGAATAAATGAGGACTGATAGAATATATCTGTATATTCAGAACTTCCTTGTGTGCAAAAGTATGAGCAAATGTGGGGTCAAACAAGGTGAAGTGGAATGGGGAAATCAATAAAAACACCTAAGAAATGAGTTGTAACAGTGTTCTGACTAAAACTATGAATAATACAAAATTCCTGCTTGCCCTATAGCTGAGTTACTGTAAGGAAGAAGCAAAGTTTTTTAAAAGCACCTTCTGTAAGTGTCCTTGTGATAAACGGATTTTTTTTTTTCTTTTGGTAGATGCCCAGCAGTGGGATTGCAGGGTCAAATGGGTAGTCTAGCTTGAGGTCTTCGATGGTTCTCCACACTGCCTTCCAAAAAGGCTGTATTCATTTGCAGTTCCACCAGCAGTGTAAAAGTGTTTTCTCTCCTCATCCATGCTAGCATCTACAGTTTTGAGACTGTGATGTGAGCCATTCTCCCTGGGGTTAGATGGTATTTCAGGGTGGTTTTCATTTGCATTTCTCTAATTATTAGGGATGATGTGCAGTTTTCATATGTTAATAAGCCATTCCTCTGTTTGTCTTCTTTAGAAAAGTTTCTATTCATCTCTCTTGCCCAGTGATCTAAGGGATTGTTGACTCTTTTAATGTTTATTACTTCAAGTTCTCTGTAGATCCTAGTTATCAAACTTTTGTCTGAATCAAAATATGCCAATAACCTTTCCCTATTTATTCCAGCCTATTTATTGAAGCTCAATTTACTATCACCAAAATGTGGAAGCAGCCTAAATGCCCACCAACTCAAGAATGGATGAGCTGTGGTATTTGTATAGCATGGAATACTACTCAGTCACTAAAAAAGACGGAGATTTCACATCCTGTGTATTAACCTGGATGCATGTGGAACACATTATTTTTAGTAAAGCATCACAAGAATGGAGAAATAAGAACCCTATGTACTCGGGCGGCGCCTGTGGCTCAGTCGGTAAGGCGCCGGCCCCATATGCCGAGGGTGGCGGGTTCAAACCCAGACCCGGCCAAACTGCAACAAAAAAGAACCCTATGTACTCAATTGTGATATGTGGACAATTAAGGTCCTAGTACACAATGGGGGTGAGGGATGGGGAGAGCTGAGAAAAGGAAGGAGGGAGGGCGTGGGGGATAGATTTCACCTTTTGTGGGGCAGGACACAAATATAATAGTCTCCTTCTCTGACAAAACCAATTAATGTAACCTACTTCTACGTACCCTCAATGAGTCCCCAACAATTAAAAAAAAAAAAGAGCTTCATCTAATTTAACAAATAGTATACCAGACTGTGAGGGGAAAGATGCACCTGGAGTGTCCACTCCTTAGTGCTTCAGGCATTTTCTCAGAAAAAGTCCTCAGTCATAAAAAATGTCTTTTTATCTCATGCCTACATTGTGTCCCCTAGGAATACTCACCACTCACCCTCTAAACTTTATTTAAATGAAAAAAATAAACTCTGAAAATTATAACAATCCAGATAGACATTAGGAATACACTTGACGCAGGTGAGGAGAAATGTGAAAATGTTACAGACAGTAAATAAGCAAGAAACTCAGAAGTTACAGTTGAAATGAATGGACACTAAGTTTTTTTTTTATGTCTTTAATATGATGTTTTTATTTTATTTTTTTATTTCATAATTTTTTTTCAGTCATAACTGTGTTCCTTAATGCCTTTATGGGGTATAATGTGCTGATTTTATATACAATTTGGAATGCTTACATCAAACTGGTTAACATTGCCTTCACCTCACTTAATTATTTGTTGTGTTAAGACATTTATACTCTACTCCTAGTAGATTTAACATGTACCCTTAATATACACCATAGATGATGTCCCACCAGTACCCTTAATATACACCATAGATGATGTCCCACCAATTATCCTCCATCTACCCGACCTCCCCGGTCCCCTGCCCTTCCTCTCCTGTTCTCTGGTTCATTCTGGGCTACACTTGTGTTTTATCAATTGTGTAAAAGTGTGTGGGATTATATGTTGGTTTCATAATAGTACTGAGTACATTGGATACATTTTTCCCATTCTTGAGATACTTTTCACTAAGAAGAATATGTTCCAGCTCCATCTATGTGACATAAAATAAATAAAGTCTCCATAATTTTATGGATGTATGATATTCAATTATACACACACACACACACATACACCATAAGTTGTTAATCCATTCATGGGTCTGTGGGCACTTGGGCTTCTTCCATGACTGAGCAATTATGATTTGGGCTTAAATAAACATTGTGGTGCAAATATCTATGTTGTAAAATGATTTGTGGTCATCTAATATAGACCTAGTAGAGGAATTGCACGATCAAATGGCAGGTCTCCTTTCAGTTCCCTAAGTGTTATCCAAACCTCTTTCCAAAAGGAACATTTCACCTTGCATTCCCACTAGTAGTGCAGAAGTGTTCCCTTCTCTCCACGTCCACACCAACATCTGCACTTTTGGGATTTTGTGATGTGGGCTACTCTTACTGGAGTTAGATGATGTTTCAATGAGGTTTTGATTTGCATTTCTCTGATGAATAGGGATGATGAGCAGTTTTTTTCATGTGTCTATAGGCCATGCACCTGTCTTCTTCAGAGAAGCTTCCATTCAAATCTTTTGCCCACAATGAAATAGGATCACTTGTTCTTTCTTTATTAATTAGCTTGAGTTTTCTGTGGATTCCAGTTATCAAAACTTTGTCAGAAACATAACCTGCAAATATCTTCTTCCATTCTGAACTTTATTTAAATGAAAAGCAGTATAATGTGAAAATGTTAATAATGCACAAAGAACCTGGACATGTATTTAACAAACATGAGGAGAAATGTGAAAATTATACTGACACTAAAAGAAGGAAGGAACTCAGAAGTTACCACTGGAATGAAGGAAGACCATGACTTTCAAAGTGTAGTGGCAAGAAATAGGAACCAAACACCATTAATTGGATATTAGATATCAGAACTATGGTTCAATCTAGTAATGCAAAATTTGTGACTTGATAACTTTAGAGAAATGAAGTGTGGGCTTGTTCAAGTGAAAGGGCACAGTGCTTCTGCTTCTACAGGCGCTTATGAAGAAGGAAAAGCAGTACATACTGCACGTGTTCCTGAGGCATGAATCAGAAAATATTCATCCCATCTTTTTTAATGGCTGGATATTATTCCATTGTATACTTATACCACAGCTTATGAATCCATTCTTGGGTTTGGGGGCATTTAGGCTGTTTCCACATTTTGACAATTGTAAATTGAGCTGCCGTAAACAGTCTAGTGCAACTGACCTTATGGTAAAAGGATTTTTTTTTCCTTCTGGGTAGATACCAAGTAATGGGTTTGCAGGATCAAATGGGAGGTCTACCTGGAGTTCTTTGAGGGTTCTCCACACTGCCTTCCAAAAAGTTAGTATTATTTTGGCATCCCACCAGCAGTGCAGAAGTGTTTCCTTCTCTCCACATTCATGCCAGTGTATGCAGTTTTGAGATTTTGTGATGTGTAATATGCTCACTGTGTTTAGATGATATCTCAGGGTGATTTGATTTGCATTTTTCTAATAAATAGAGATCAGGAGCATTTTTTTATATGTTTGTTAGCCATTAGTCAATCTTCATATGCAGGTGCGGGGGCCTGGAGGGGATGTTACCAGGGAAGGAGAGAAAGAAAGGGGAGAGGGAGGGAAGGAGGGAGGGATGCGTGTCGCAGCATCTCCATTAGTAGTTCATGAGAGTCATGATCATATGTTCGAGCACACGTGTGAGATGTGGAAAGAGAGAAAAAGAGAAACAGGGGAAGAAAGAAGAAATAAGAAACCCCGAAAGTGGTGCCTATGGCCACGCAGTCACAAGAAGTCTGCAACCTGCAGAAATACAGGACAGGGACGCTCCGCAGCCAATTGGAGGCCCACAAGAGGTCAGGATCTGGGGCCTCAGCGGGTTGGGTGGGGGGAGGGTTGCTCAGTTCAGAAACGCGTGTGCGTTTGAGTGGGCGCAGTCCGTGGCTCAAGGAGTAGGGCACCGGCCCCATATTATACGGTGGGTGTTGGTTCAAGCCCGGACTCCGCCAGAACTGGAAAACAAAGAAACAAACCAATTTTCGGGAGCTCAGCTCAGTGAGCTGAAGCGATCCGCCCACCTAGACCTCCCAAAGTGCTACGATTACAGGCCTGAGCCACCTCACGTCGCCCAGCCTGATTCCATTTAGTTAAATATCATTCTCCCACACCTGGTTTCAGTGTATCTGGAGAGTTGTATGTGTGGCGGGGGACAGCTATTGTTAAGAATGGAAGAGAACGGGGGCGGGGCCTGTGGGTCAGTGAGCAGGGCGCCCGCCCCATATACCGAGGGTGGTGGGTTCAAACCCAGCCCCGGCACAACTGCAACAACAAAAAAGCCGGTCGTTGTGGCGGGCGCCTGTAGTCCCAGCTACTCGGCAGGCTGAGGCTGGAGAATCGCCTAAGTCCAGGAGTTGGAGGTTGCTGTGAGCGGTGTGATGCCACGGCACTCTACCGAGGGCAATAGAGTGAAACTCTGTCTCTACAGAAAAGAAAAAGAATAGAAGTTGACGGGTGGCGCCGGTGGGTGAACGGAGTAGTGTGCCGGCCCCATATACAGAGGTGGTGGCTGGCGAGAAAAACTGCCCCCTCCTCAAAATCATTTAGTTGAAAGAGTTCGCCTGCGGGCACCCCCGCCCAACACTCCCGCATAGGCGGGAGGTGGCGGGTTCAAACCAAGCCCCGGCCAAAATCTGGAAAGGAAATGAACGAGAAAGAAGGTTGGAAGGAAGAGAGGGAGAAAGGGAGGTACAAAGGATGGGACGGAACGAAGGAAGGAAGGAAGGAAGGAAAATTCAAGAGTAAAAGTTGTTCATTGCCTGTGGCTCAGAGGAGTAGGGCACCGGCCCCATGTACCGGAGGTGGCGGGTTAAAACCGGGCCCCAGTCAAACACCGCAAAAGAAGGAAAATATTAAAAAAAGAATAGATAAATAAAGAGGCTCGGGTGGGGTGGGGGGGGTGCATAGCCCAGAGGTTAAGGCACCAACCACATCCACCGAGGAGGGGGCGGATTCCAGCCCTGCCTGACAAGCTAAACAACAATGACAGCTGCAACAAAGCAAAAATACCCCGGCGTTGTGGCTGGCTCATGCAGTCTCAGGTACTTGGGACGCTGAGGCCAGAGAATCCTTAATGCCCAGGAGTTGGAGGTTCTTGTGGGCTGTGACAGCACACCACATCAATCTACGGAGGTTGTCTCAGTGAGAGTCGGCCTCACCAAAAAAAAGAAAAAAAATCAAATGAACGAAAAAAGAAAGAAAGAAATATTAAAATCCACCAAATAAAGAAGTAAATAGTCACATAGCACAGTTCCTGGAAGAGAAACCCTACCTCTCCCACGACACCCGCTTTCCAGTCAAAAGAAAAACTTCAGTGGTTAGTTTAGTTTTTTCTTTTTTTTTTTTTTTGTAGAGAGAGAGTGTCACTTTATAACCCTCGGGTCCAGTGCCATGGCATCACACAGCTCACAGCAACCTGCAACTCCTTAAGCGATTAAGCGATTCTCTTGCCTCAGCCTCCCGAGTAGCTGGGACTACAGACGCAGGCCACAACGCCCAGCAATTTTTTGGTTGCAGTTCCGCCGGGGCCGGGTTTGAATCCGCCACCCTCGTTATATGGGGCAGGCGCCTTACAGACTGAGCCACAGGCACCGCCCCTCAGTTAAGTTTTGGACCGTTCTTTCTGATCTGTTCCGTTTTACAGGAGAGCTAGGTAGCCAAACACTGAGGCGCTGACCTCACCTGACCCGAGCCGAGGTTGGAGGGAAGAACGCCTAGGATCTGTCCCCGCCCTTCCCCGCACCGCCTCCCCACTGGGCTTTGAGAGGACGGATCTGTCCTTCGCGGAACAGCTGCATACAGACACAAAGAAGTTACAGGGCCAGGGGCGGTTGATCTCCACTCTAATGCTAGCATTCTGGCAGGCCGAGGCCGGTGGAGACAGGGACGACCGCCCCCCTCCCCACCATAGTCCCAGCTGTTCGGGAATCTGAAGCAGAAGCATCCCTGGAGCTCAAGAATTCGAGTGTGCTGTGACTTGTGAAGACGAGACCCCGCTCTTCCTATTGAAGGTGGACTGAGAGTGTATGGGCAAAAAAAATCTATGAATAAATAAATATATAATCCCACAGACATATATTCTCCTAGCTGGTTGTGTAGACGGGAATGAAGAAGAGTTGTTTGTTTGTTTTTATTTTTTTTTTGACAGAAATGACACACCCACCTGCGCTCACACTCTGCCCAGTTCACTCCTTAGCTCTAGTAGTTACACAGGCGGCAAGCAGTGCCTATTGTCAGAAGAACCGTTTCAGAATAAAGGGAGAGAGAGAATGAGTGGGGTAGAGAGGGAGAGCGGGGAGAAATGGAGGGAAAAAAGGAGAGAGAGAGAGAGCAGATGAACACGAAAGCAGGAACACGGGGTTTGGAGAGGCTAGGCGAGGCTCCGAGCCTCAGGGGGACCAGAACTTATACACGGCCGCCACCTACTGGACTGAGTACGCCAAAGCACCTGGAAGAGACATCTGGTAAACCAACAGGCGCTAAAGTGACAAGATCCCCGGTGTACAGACGGCCACTGACGTCTGGGCATCGGAGGGGCACTGGGGAGACCGAAGTTACCTAACACCCACATGTGCTCCACGTGGGTGTCATGCATGCCTGCCTGCCTGGCAAGAGAACACGGGGTGCTCATTCTTCGCTAGCTCGTTGTTTCATACGCAGGTGCGGGGAACTGGAGGGGATGTTACCAGGGAAGGAGAGAAAAAAGGGGAGAGGGAGGGAAGGAGGGAGGGATGCTTGTCGCAGCATCTCCTTTAGTAGTTCATAAGCGTCATGATCATGTGTTCCAGCACACGTGTGAGATGTAGAAAGAGAGAAACAAGGGAAGAAAAAGAAAAAAGAAACCCCAAAAGTGGTGCCTTTGGCCACGCAGTCACAACAAGTCAGCAACCTGCAGAAATGCGGGACCGGCACGCTCCGCAGCCAATTGGAGGCCCACAAGAGGTCAGGGTCTGTGGCCTCAGCGGGGGTGGGTGTGTTGGGGGGTGGGTTGCTCAGTTCAGAAACGCATGTGCGTTTGAGTGGGCGCAGTCCGTGGCTCAAGGAGTAGGGGACCGGCCCCATATTATACCGTGGGTGTTGGTTCAAGCCCGGACTCAGCCAGAACTGGAAAACAAAGAAACAAACAAATTTTCGGGAGCTCAACTCAGTGAGCTGAAGCGATCCGCCCACCTAGACCTCGCAAAGTGCTACGATTACAGGCCTGAGCCAACTCACGTCGCCCAGCCTAATTCAATTTAGTTAAATATCATTCTCCCACACCTGGTTTCAGTGTATCTGGAGAGTTGTATGTGTGGCGGGGGGGAAGCTATTGTTAAGAATGGAAGAGAACGAGGGCGGGGCCTGTGGCTCAGAGAGCAGGGCGCCGGCCCCATATACCGAGGGTGGTGGGTTCAAACCCAGCCCCGGCCGAACTGCAACAACAAAAATGCCGGGCGTTGTGGCGGCCGCCTGTAGTCCCAGCTACTCGGCAGGCTGAGGCTGGAGAATCGCCTAAGTCCAGGAGTTGGAGGTTGCTGTGAGCTTTGTGATGCCACGGCACTCTACCGAGGGCAATAGAGTGAAACTAACTCTGTCTCTACAGAAAAGAAAAAGAATAGAAGTTGACGGGTGGCGCCGGTGGGTGAACGGAGTAGTGTGCCGGCCCCATACGCAGAGGTGGTGGCTGCCGAGAAAAACTGCCCCCTCCTCAAAATCATTTAGTTGAAAGAGTTCGCCTGCGGGCACCCCCGCCCAACACTCGCGCATAAGCGGGAGCTGGCGGGTTCAAACCAAAACCCGGCCAAAAACTGGAAAGGAAATTATCGAGAAAGAAGGTTGGAAGGAAGAGAGGGAGAAAGGGAGGGACAAAGGTTGGATGGAACGAAGCAAGGTAGGAAGGAAGGAAGCAAGGAAAGTCCAAGAGTAAAAGTTGTTCACTGCCTGTGGCTCAGAGGAGTATGGCACCGGCCCCATGTACCAGAGGTGGCGGGTTGAAAACGGGCCCCAGTCAAACACCGCAAAAGAAGGAAAATATTAAAAAAATGAATAGATAAATAAAGAGGCTCGGGTGGGGTGGGGGTGTGGTGCATAGACCAGCCACATCCACCAAGGAGGGGGTGGATTCCAGCCCGCCTGACAAGCCAAACAACAACGACAACTGCAACAAAGCAAAAATACCCCGGCGTTATGGCTAGCTCATGCAGTCTCAGGTACTTGGGACGCTGAGGCCAGAGAATCATTAATGCCCAGGAGTTGGAGGTTCTCGTGAGCTGTGACGGTACACCACAGCAATCTACGGAGGTTGTCTCAGTGAGAGTCGGCCTCACCAAAAAAAAAAAAAAAAATCAAATGAACGAAAAAAATAAATAAATAAATATTAAAATCCATCAAATAAAGTAAATAGTCACGTAGCACACTTCCTGCAAGAGAAACCCTACCTCTCGCCCGACACCCGCTTTCCAATGCAGAGAAAATCTTCAGTCGTCAGTTTAGTTTTTTCTTTTTTTTTTTTTTTTTTTTTGTAGAGACAGAGTGTCACTTTATAACCCTCGGGTCCAGTGCCATGGCATCACACAGCTCACAGCAACCTCCAACTCCTGGGCTTAAGCGATTCTCTTGCCTCAGACTCCCGAGTAGCTGGGACTACAGACGCCCGCCACAACGCCCAGCAATTTTTTGGTTGCAGTTCAGCCGGGGCCGGGTTTGAATCCGCCACCCTTGTTATATGGGGCAGGCGCCTTACAGACTGAGCCACAGGCACCGCCCCTCAGTTAAGTTTTGGACCGTTCTTTCTGATCTGTTCCGTTTTACAGGTGAGCTAGGTAGCCAAACACTGAGGCGCTGACCTCACCTGACCCGAGCCGAGGTTGAAGGGAAGAACGCCTAGGATCTGTCACCGCACTTCCCCGCACCGCCTCCCCACTGGGCTTTGAGAGGACGGATCTGTCCTTCGCGGAACAGCTGCATACAGACACAAAGAAGTTACGAGGCCGGGGCGGTTGATCTCCACTCTAATGCTAGCATTCTGGGAGGCCGAGGCCGGTGGCGACAGGGACGACCGCCCCCCTCCCCACCATAGTCCCAGCTGTTCGGGAATCTGAAGCAGAAGCATCCCTGGAGCTCAAGAATTCGAGTGTGCTGTGACTTGTGAAGGCGACACCCCGCTCTTCCTATTGAAGGTGGACTGAGAGTGTATGGGCAAAAAAAATCTATGAATAAATAAATATATAATCCCACAGACATATATTGTCCTAGCTGGTTGTGTAGACGTGAATGAAGAAGAGTTGTTTGTTTGTTTTTTTTTTTTGACAGAAATGACACACCCCCCTGCGCTCACACGCTGCCCAGTTCACTCCTTAGCTCTAGTAGTTACACAGGAGGCAAGCAGTGCCTATTGTCAGAAGAACCGTTTCAGAATAAAGGGAGAGAGAGAATGAGTGGGGTAGAGAGGGAGAGCGGGGGGAAAGGGAGGGAAAGAAGGAGAGAGAGAGAGAGCAGATGAACACGAAAGCAGGAACACGGGGTTTGGAGGGGCTAGGCGAGTCTCCGAGCCTCAGGGGGACCAGAACTTATACACGGCCGCCACCTACTGGACTGAGTACGCCAAAGCACCAGGAAGAGACATCTGGTAGACCGACAGGCGCTAAAGTGACAAGATCCCCGGTGTAAGGTCGGCCACGGACGTCTGGGCATCGGAGGGGCACTGGGGAGAACGAAGTTACCTAACACCCACATGTGCTCCACGTGGGTGTCATGCATGCCTGCCTGCCTGGCAAGAGAACACGGGGTGCTCATTCTTCGCTAGCTCGTTGTTTCATACGCAGGTGCGGGTGCCTGGAGGGGATGTTAGCAGGGAAGGAGAGAAAGAAAGGGGAGAGGGAGGGAAGGAGGGAGGGATGCGTGTCGCAGCATCTCCTTTAGTAGTTCATAAGCGTCATGATCATGTGTTCCAGCACACGTGTGAGATGTGGAAAGAGAGAAACAAGGGAAGAAAGAAGAAAAAAGAAACCCCGAAAGTGGTGCCTTTGGCCACGCTGTCACAACAAGTCAGCAACCTGCAGAAATGCAGGACCGGCACTCTCCGCAGCCAATTGGAGGCCCACAAGAGGTCAGGGTCTGGGGCCTCAGCGGGGGTGCGTGTTTTGGGGGGGTGGGTTGCTCAGTTCAGAAACGCGTGTGCGTTTGAGTGGGCGCAGTCCGTGGCTCAAGGAGTAGGGCGCCGGCTCCCTATTATACCGTGGGTGTTGGTATAAGCCCAGACTCGGCCAGAACTGGAAAACAAAGAAGCAAACAAATTTTCGGGAGCTCAACTCAGTGAGCTGAAGCGATCCACCCACCTAGACCTCGCAAAGTGCTACGATTACAGGCCTGAGCCATCTCACGTGGCCCAGCCTAATTGAATTTAGTTAAATATCATTCTCCCACACCTGGTTTCAGTGTATCTGGAGAGTTGTATGTGTGGCGGGGGGAAGCTATTGTTAAGAATGGAAGAGAACGAGGGTGGGGCCTGTGGCTCAGAGAGCAGGGCGCCGGCCCAATATACCGAGGGTGGTGGGTTCAAACCCAGCCCCGGCCGAACTGCAACAACAAAAAAGCCGGGCGTTGTGGCGCGCGCCTGTAGTCCCAGATACTCGGCAGGCTGAGGCTGGAGAATCGCCTAAGTCCAGGAGTTGGAGGTTGCTGTGAGCTGTGTGGCGCCGCGGCACTCTACCGTGGGCAATAGAGTGAAACTCTGTCTCTACGGAAAAGAAAAAGAATAGAAGTTGACGGGTGGCGCCTGTGGGTGATCGGAGTAGTGTGCCGGCCCAATATACAGAGGTGGTGGCTGGCGAGAAAAACTGCCCCCTCCTCAAAATCATTTATTTGAAAGTGGTCGCCTGCGGGCACCCCCGCCCAACACTCCCGCATAAGCGGGAGGTGGCGGGTTCAAACCAAAACCCGGCCAAAAACTGGAAAGGAAATAATCGAGAAAGAAGGTTGGAAGGAAGAGAGGGAGAAAGGGAGGGAGAAAGGTTTGGATGGAACGAAGCAAGGAAGGAAGGAAGGATGGAAGGAAGGAAGGAAAATCCAAGAGTAAAAGTTGTTCACTGCCTGTGGCTCAGAGGAGTATGGCACCGGCCCCATGTACCAGAGGTGGCGGGTTGAAAACGGGCCCCAGTCAAACACCCCAAAAGAAGGAAAATATTAAAAATGAATAGATAAATAAAGAGGCTCGGGTGGGGTGGGGGTGTGGTGCATAGACCAGCCACATCCACCGAGGAGGGGGCGGATTCCAGCCCTGCCTGACAAGCCAAACAACAATGACAACTGCAACAAAGCAAAAATACCCCGGCGTTGTGGCTAGCTCATGCAGTCTCAGGTACTTGGGACGCTGAGGCCAGAGAATCCTTAATGCCCAGGAGTTGGAGGTTCTCGTCAGCTGTGACAGCACACCACAGCAATCTACGGAGGTTGTATCATTGAGAGTCGGCCTCACCAAAAAAAAGAAATAAACTCAAATGAACGAAAATAATAAATAAATAAATATTAAAATCCATCAAATAAAGAAGTAAATAGTCATGTAGCACATTTCCTGGAAGAGAAACCCTACCTCTCCCCCGACACCCGCTTTCCAATTCAGAGAAAATCTTCAGTCGTCAGTTTAGTTTTTTCTTTTTTTTTTTTTTTTTTTTGTAGAGACAGAGTGTCACTTTACAACCCTCGGGTCCAGTGCCATGGCATCACACAGCTCACAGCAACCTCCAACTCCTGGGCTTAAGCGATTCTCTTGCCTCAGCCTCCCGAGTAGCTGGGACTACAGACGCCCGCCACAACGCCCAGCAATTATTTGGTTGCAGTTCAGCCGGGGCCGGGTTTGAATCCGCCACCCTCGTTATATGGGGCAGGCGCCTTACAGACTGAGCCACAGGCACCGCCCCTCAGTTAAGTTTTGGACCGTTCTTTCTGATCTGTTCCGTTTTACAGGAGAGCTAGGTAGCCAAACACTGAGGCGCTGACCTCACCTGACCCGAGCCGAGGTTGGAGGGAAGAACGCCTAGGATCTGTCCCCGCCCTTCCCCGCACCGCCTCCCCACTGGGCTTTGAGAGGACGGATCAGTCCTTCGCGGAACAGCTGCATACAGACACAAAGAAGTTACGGGGCCGGGGGCGGCTGATCTCCACTCTAATGCTAGCATTCTGGGAGGCCGAGGCCGGTGGAGATAGGGACGACCGCCCCCCTCCCCACCATAGACCCAGCTGTTCGGGAATCTGAAGCAGAAGCATCCCTGAAGTTCAAGAATTCGAGTGTGCTGTGACTTGTGAAGACGAGACCCCGCTCTTCCTATTGAAGGTGGACTGAGAGTGTATGGGCAAAAAAAAATCTATGAATAAATAAATACATAATCCCACAGACATATATTGTCCTAGCTGGTTGTGTAGACGTGAATGAAGAAGAGTTGTTTTTTTTTTTTTTTTGACAGAAATGACACACCCCCCTGCGCTCACAAGCTGCCCAGTTCGCTCCTTAGCTCTAGTAGTTACACAGAAGGCAAGCAGTGCCTATTGTCAGAAGAACCGTTTCAGAATAAAGGGAGAGAGAGAATGAGTGAGGTAGAAAGGGAGAGAGGGGAGAAAGGGAGGGAAAGAAGGAGAGAGAGAGAGAGCAGATGAACACGAAAGCAGGAACACGGGGTTTGTTGGGGCTAGGCGAGTCTCCGAGCCTCAGGGGGACCAGAACTTATACACGGCCGCCACCTACTGGACTGAGTACGCCAAAGCACCAGGAAGAGACATCTGGTAGACCGACAGGCGCTAAAGTGACAAGATCCCCGGTGTAAGGTCGGCCACGGACGTCTGGGCATCGGAGGGGCACTGGGGAGACCGAAGTTACCTAACACCCACATGTGCTCCACGTGGGTGTCATGCATGCCTGCCTGCCTGGCAAGAGAACACGGGGTGCTCATTCTTCGCTAGCTCGTTGTTTCATACGCAGGTGCGGGTGCCTGGAGGGGATGTTAGCAGGGAAGGAGAGAAAGAAAGGGGAGAGGGAGGGAAGGAAGGAGGGATGCGTGTCGCAGCATCTCCTTTAGTAGTTCATAAGCGTCATGATCATGTGTTCCAGCACACGTGTGAGATGTGGAAAGAGAGAAACAAGGGAAGAAAGAAGAAAAAAAGAAACCCCGAAAGTGGTGCCTTTGGCCACGCAGTCACAACAAGTCAGCAACCTGCAGAAATGCAGGACCGGCACTCTCCGCAGCCAATTGGAGGCCCACAAGAGATCAGGGTCTGGGGCCTCAGCGGGGGTGCGTGTTTTGGGGGGGTGGGTTGCTCAGTTCAGAAACGCGTGTGCGTTTGAGTGGGCGCAGTCCGTGGCTCAAGGCGTAGGGCGCCGGCCCCATATTATACCGTGGGTGTTGGTTAAAGCCCGGACTCGGCCAGAACTGGAAAACAAAGAAACAAACAAATTTTCGGGAGCTCAACTCAGTGAGCTGAAGCGATCCGCCCACCTAGACCTCGCAAAGTGCTACGATTACAGGCCTGAGCCATCTCACGTGGCCCAGCCTAATTGAATTTAGTTAAATATCATTCTCCCACACCTGGTTTCAGTGTATCTGGAGAGTTGTATGTGTGGCGGGGGGAAGCTATTGTTAAGAATGGAAGAGAACGAGGGTGGGGCCTGTGGCTCAGAGAGCAGGGCGCCGGCCCAATATACCGAGGGTGGTGGGTTCAAACCCAGCCCCGGCCGAACTGCAACAACAAAAAAGCCGGGCGTTGTGGCGGGCGCCTGTCGTCCCAGATACTCGGCAGGCTGAGGCTGGAGAATCGCCTAAGTCCAGGAGTTGGAGGTTGCTGTGAGCTGTGTGGCGCCGCGGCACTCTACCGTGGGCAATAGAGTGAAACTCTGTCTCTACGGAAAAGAAAAAGAATAGAAGTTGACGGGTGGCGCCTGTGGGTGATCGGAGTAGTGTGCCGGCCCCATATACAGAGGTGGTGGCTGGCGAGAAAAACTGCCCCCTCCTCAAAATCATTTAGTTGAAAGAGTTCGCCTGCGGGCACCCCCGCCCAACACTCCCGCATAAGCGGGAGGTGGCGGGTTCAAACCAAAACCTGGCCAAAAACTGGAAAGTAAATAATCGAGAAAGAAGGTTGGAAGGAAGAGAGGGAGAAAGGGAGGGAGAAAGGTTTGGATGGAACGAAGCAAGGAAGGAAGGAAGGATGGAAGGAAGGAAGGAAAATCCAAGAGTAAAAGTTGTTCACTGCCTGTGGCTCAGAGGAGTATGGCACCGGCCCCATGTACCAGAGGTGGCGGGTTGAAAACGGGCCCCAGTCAAACACCCCAAAAGAAGGAAAATATTAAAAATGAATAGATAGCAAGAGGGACTTTACCTAACAATTGCAATCAGTGTAACTGACTTATTGTACCCTCAATGAATCCCCAACAATAAAAAAAAAAAAAGAAAAAAAAAAAAAAAAAGAATTTTTTTTAATATATGAGCAGCTCACTGCTCTCTATGGTACAGGTGGAAACCCATCTAAAATCATGATAATGCAGGCTTTTAGAGTTTTGAAACCAAAACACACCTTTGTTGGTAAAACATTATTCTGTTTCAGAATGGCAGTCCACAGGTGTGATCCCACCAATCCCCCTGTGGTGCATCTTACAGGGGTATTTGAGAAACTTGGTAAATGTAGAATGTAAATGTTTTGGCACAGTAACTGAGATAACGCCAGAAAGGCTATGTTAACCACTGTGATAAAAATGTGTCAAATGGTTTATGAAGCGAGTGTATGATGCCCCATGATCATATCAATGTATACAGTTATGATTTAATAAAAAAAAAAAGAAAAGAAAAAAAAAAAAAAAAAAAAAAAAATGAATAGATAAATAAAGAGGCTCGGGTGGGGTGGGGTTGTGGTGCATAGACCAGCCACATCCACCGAGGAGGGGGCGGATTCCAGCCCTGCCTGACAAGCCAAACAACAATGACAACTGCAACAAAGCAAAAATACCCCGGCGTTGTGGCTAGCTCATGCAGTCTCAGGTACTTGGGACGCTGAGGCCAGAGAATCCTTAATGCCCAGGAGTTGGAGGTTCTCGTCAGCTGTGACAGCACACCACAGCAATCTACGGAGGTTGTATCATTGAGAGTCGGCCTCACCAAAAAAAAGAAATAAAATCAAATGAACGAAAATAATAAATAAATAAATATTAAAATCCATCAAATAAAGAAGTAAATAGTCACGTAGCACATTTCCTGGAAGAGAAACCCTACCTCTCCCCCGACACCCGCTTTCCAATTCAGGGAAAATCTTCAGTCGTCAGTTTAGTTTTTTTTTTTTTTTTTTTTTTTTTTTTTATACAGACAGAGTGTCACTTTATAACCCTCGGGTCCAGTGCCATGGCATCACACAGCTCACAGCAACCTCCAACTCCTGGGCTTAAGCGATTCTCTTGCCTCAGCCTCCCGAGTAGCTGGGACTACAGACGCCCGCCACAACGCCCAGCAATTTTTTGGTTGCAGTTCAGCCGGGGCCGGGTTTGAATGCGCCACCCTCGTTATATGGGGCAGGCGCCTTACAGACTGAGCCACAGGCACCGCCCCTCAGTTAAGTTTTGGACCGTTCCTTCTGATCAGTTCCGTTTTACAGGAGAGCTAGGTAGCCAAACACTGAGGCGCTGACCTCACCTGAC